>NW_004567124.1:4154630-4159058 GCF_000260355.1 Condylura cristata
GCCACCAGGGAGGGCCACTGGTCTTCTTTTCTACTGTGTCCCTGTTCCTGGGAGTGTGACCAGGGCATAGTAGGTGCTCAGCAAACAGCTGTTGTATGGATGGGGAGGGCGTAGATGATTCAAAGGATGAGGGAGCATGGAAGCCTGCAAGAATGTTCCAACAGCCTTAGGTACAAAATGCCTACAGGTGAGTACTGGGGTGGGGGAGGAGGCAGCTGATCCCGTTGGAGTTGGGCCTTGAGGGGTGAGAGGGACTCATTTCTTCCATTCTGTACAGTGCCTACCAGCATACTGGCGAGGACATGCTTGAATAAAGAGATGTTAGTAAGGAACAAAAGGTGAGCACTAAAATAAACTCTAGAGGTCATGGGGTCCAGCACCATTTCTTCAGAAAACAAAGGCACAAGGAGGTTAAGGTCACATAGCAACTAAGTGGCAAGGCAGAGATTCAAGAAAAGACTGTCTTCTTCTAGAACCTGATATTTTGGTCTCCATCCTGTATTCTCCTACTCCAGGGCCCTTGACCAAGATGCTTTGTGGATTCCTGCTATTTCTCCACCCCAGGTCACCTCTACCTCACGCTTGCCGGGCTGGGAGGACCAGGGGCAACGGCCTCGAGCCCCACATAGGACGTCCGCCCTTGTACACCAGAGACAGGTAGGCCAAGAAGCAACAGAAGGCCACACTGACTGGGCTGGGTGGGGGAGAGCACCCCAATCCCACAAACCAAGGATCACCAAGTTGCAGACCAAGGCATGGAAGGCGGCAGGGGAGGGCCACAGGGCTTGCACAAGGTGTAGGGATAACCCAACCTGGAGACCAAGTTGAGCCTCCCAACCCCAGAACTCTGCTTTCAAGTGAAGTTAGTAGGTTATTTCCAAAATACGCAGCTGAATCTGAACATAAGGTAACCAGGGACTTCAGTTTTTGGAGAATGCAATGGTGTCCCATCATTTTGAACTGCTGGCGGGAAAGATGGACATGTTCAAACATTGTCCTCGTCCACCTTGAAGTTGTTTTTTTTAGAAAAATATGGGCGTGAGGGGCCTCTCTGGTGGCCTAGGGGTTAAGTCTCAGCAGTACAACACTAAGGCCCGAGTTTGATCCCCAACGGGGACGTGACCCACATGGTCCAGCAGACCTCTCCTGTCTCGCCCGCTGCTCCCCTCAGCAGTATATTTCAGTACATCGGCCTATTCTGCTCCCCACTCTGTCTCTAGTAAATCCTCTCACCCCCTGCACCTCTGACTACACCCCAGATCTTACATGCATAAATAAATTTAAAAATATGGACAAGACCTTCTCAGGGATTCCTGCCGACCTAGCTTGCCAACAGGATGCCAGTGGGGCTCTCAGAGATCAGGCCAGATGTTCCCGGGGTCCCATGTGGACAGTGCCCAGCCCACAACCCATGACTGAAGGAATGATGCTATGCTGCCTGGTCCCCTTTTTCGAGGATACCTCTACACTTTTCCTTGCCAATGAAAATCATTGCTTCAGGCCCTCAGAGAGGAAGCTCCCCCAAGACCCTCTGCCTTGCAGAGTAGAAATTCTAGTTCTCTTGGCTTCCAGAGGTGCCAGATGTCAGAAAAGCTCTTAAAGTGATGGATGAATTAATGTTCCAGGACTCCTTAGAGACATGCAAATGACAGTAACAGTAGAACCAGGCACATCCATAGACAAAACCTTCCATAATCCTCTGTGGAGTGGGCAGGCATGTGGCCAAGAGAACCCTGGGTTTAAATTCTGCCATTGTGGACTGTGTGGTCTTGAAGGAGTCGCTTGTCTGCTCTGAGTTCTGTTTCTTAGCCTGTAAAATACGGGAATGAGTATGCTTTTACCTTGGGACTTGGGTGAGATTTAAGAAAAGTAGGTATGATTTAATCTCAAAAGCTTTGTAGGGATTCTACTGCACCCTTGGGACTGAAAACACCAGGTCATAGGCAAAGTCAGACTCCTGCTGTCCAGGCCAGGGCTCTGGCCTTTCTCCCAGGCGCTGTTTGGATACCAGGTAAATGGCTGAAGCTCAGGCTTCTGGCCTTTGCTTCCAGCTATGGGCTCCTGTGGCCTGAGTGTGGAGGCAAGAGAAGCAGGAAAGGGTAGAGCACCTGGGGGAACCGGATAATCAGGCCTCTGGGCACAGTGCCTGCTGTCTGGAATATTCATAAGGCCCCTCCAGCTGTGCCAGGCAATCAGGGTGCTGATTGCTCCCCCATCTGCAGCTTAACATTCCACTCTAGAGAGGAAGGAGCTGGTGGCTGAATGTTAACTAGGGAAAGAACAGGCTCTGGCCTTCACAACAGCAGCCTGAACAAGAGCCCAGGGGAAGAAAAACCCACTCCCTCGAGATCTGCCAGCCAGCCAGGACTTAGCCGCTGACAGCCTCGTGGGCAGCAGGAAGAGTGGTGGATTCAGAGCGGTGCGCTGGCTTCCAGTCCAGCTCCCCCCCCACCCCGCCCCACCAGCTGTATGCCTGTCTCTGTTGCCTCAGCTTCACTGACTATAAAATGGGCTGGCTCTACCTACCACCAGAGAGACAGATTAAGAAAATTTGTGGGCTAGAGTGTGTGCAGAACGTCAAAGCAACGGAAGAAAGAATAGAAAACCTAAAGGAGGCATCACAAGATTAAAACCTGACTCACACAAGGAGGTGGGGGTAGAGGGCTTAACAAGACCATTAACCAGCTATGGAAATCAAGATCCTTAGGCTCCAGTGCCTTGTCACAAGGCTAAGGCCCAAGCAGTTATAGGAAGTGCTGCTCTAGGAAGTGTCAGAAGCACAGACCTGAGGGTAAAGATACAGAGATTGGAGCTTCTGGTCCATTGTGAAATCTCAGGTCCCCTTAGGATTCCACGTAGTTATCCAAAATCGGCAGTAAACAGGCCACTCCACAAAGGAGTGAGCTCCTCCCAAAGAGAAAAGGACTATATTAGTGACATCTCTGCACTGGCTCTGGGCAGTAGCCCTGCCCACCTGTGCCTAAGCAGGTGCTTCTTTCTGCCCACTCTCTCCCTCCGCAGGGCAGCAGCCTCCTGCCTGCCCGTGACCTGTACCATGCCGGGGTTTCTCTGCACTGACCTCCCTCAGCGGAGGCAGCTCTCCTAAGGCCATCGGCCTGCCACCATGCAGGCCTCTCTCAGCAAACCTGTCCCTTTCGGACAGCTCTTCCTGCCTGCTTGTGTCTTGCAAGTGTCCTCTTTTCTGTCCCTTTTCCTAATAAACCTACACTTTAAATATAACTAACGTCTCTGGTGGAGAAACTTGCCTGGAAACTCACCATGTGCCTCTGAAAGGGGAGCTCTGGTGAAATCTTTCCCAGGGTGAACTGAACCCAAGGACCCCACACTCCAAACTCATCTCCAAAAACTACATCAAAAGCATGGGTGTTGCTGTTTGTAGCTGTGGACATGCTTCCTTGCCTGGAGAAATGTTTTTAATCACAAATATTGAACCTCAGGCCAGCTGGCTTTAAGTAAAACTGAACAAAGGGAGAGAAGTTCCCTGGAAGAGTCAGAGCCTCTCTGAGAAAGCAGGGGTGAGGGGCAGGGATTTTGGGGGTCCTGTGTTATTCTCATCTGACCCAAACCTCTTGAGGAGTAAGAAAGGAAGGGTATAGGGACCCCTAGCAGCAGATGGGGGGAAATGTAGAAAAGAATTTCAAAAGCAAACACTTTTCTCTGGCTGGCTGGCTGTCCAGGAAAGTGTGGAACCATTCAGAGAAGAGGCATAAGCAAGCCATCACGGGCTTACTGCTCATAATCCACACTGAAAGCCAAGCTGTGGAGTGGCCAAGAAGAGGACAAAAACCTCTTCCATGTTTGAATTGAATCATGCAGGAAACTGCGTCTGTAGAGCTTTCCATCAAGCCGAGGGGGAAATCTGGTGCTCAGAGGATGGAAGCCCTTTCTAGAACAGCAAACCACGTAAGTCAGCACATAGCCACCACTGCCAGCAATGAAGGGGACCCGAAGTGGGCCTCATTCTTACCCTTCTCCCCCTAAGACTAGCCAGGCCCAGGCCAGAGGCTCTGTCTTCCCAGAGGGGCCAGGAGGCAGTCCAAGGAGGGGAGGAGGGGAAGGGGGCCTGCTCCAGGAAGTCTCGGGCACCCGGGTCCCCAGTCTCAAAGGGAATGAACTGCTGCAATCAGGGAGCCGCCTCCCCCTCCAGCCAGCAGGAACCACCCCGCAAGGATGCTCCCCCCATGCCTGCACTGCCCCACCCCTTTTCCTTGGAATTTGCTCTTCCAGCTCATGTGCAAGTGTGTTACATTATGCTGGAAGGAAGCATTTGCTGAACCCAGTCTCCAGCCCACCCCCTGTCCATCCTTGGAAACCTCAGGGCCACCCTTCATGTCAACACATCACTTGCCTTTTTCCTTTTTCCTAAAGTACATTAAGTGTTCATGCCAAGAAAAATTTAGAAAAACA
>NW_004567124.1:4159538-4166283 GCF_000260355.1 Condylura cristata
AAAAAAAAATATTTCCCTGCGTCAATAGTTTTCATAGTGTGGTTGGGGACCACTAAGGATTCCCAAGTCCTTTCCAGGGAGTCCTGAGAGTCAAACCCTTGCTATGACAATACCAAGATGTTGTTTCCCTTTTCAGGCTCATGTCTCAAGAGCAGAGTGGACTTTCCGAAAGCTACAAGGTGAGTGATATAGCCAACTCGAAATCCAGCACTACTACCCAGCCAGACTGATTTAAAGAGGACAGTGTCAAATGATGTCAGCCTTCTCATTTACTTTTGTTTTGTTCTGGGAAAGAGAGTGACGTCTCATAAAAAAAAAAATACATGGTTTTGAGTACAACATTGGTTTATCATAATATTTCAAATGAATCAACAAATTGACATTTAAACGCCTTCTTTTTTAAATTTCCACTTGCTAAACCTAAGTCTCATATAAACAAGAGCTTTTGAGGGGTCTTCAATAATTTTGAAGTGTTTGGACACCTGCATAGTATCTTCTATGTGACGTTCACCCCCCTCCTTGCTGACGGTCTGTAAGCTTACATCCAGATTTCACTATTTCAGAAACCTGCACAAGCACCTCTGTAAACGGGGTATAGAGAGCCATCCCTAGCCCTCCGTTATTTATCAAACTAAACAAGATGTATCACAGGATGTGAGCTCGTCGGGTTCAAAAGCCATGTTTACATTGAACATATATGGTTGTGCTCCGATAGGTCCTATTATTTCTGCTCTGTAAGGAATACTTTGCCTGGTGTCCATAAAGTATTTACAAAATCCGATCATATTCTCTACCAGTGCTACTGACAGTTTATATTGCTTTGGTACCATTACTGAAATTGAGGAAGAATGTAGAAACTTTTAGGCAATTTGACAAAGAAATTTTATATCAGTTGGAAAAAAAAAAACTGATGTTTGTGGGGGGAAAAATCAAAGTCAAAATGTTGCAAAGCTTTTAAAAAATATATCCTTGGGAATATTTGGTTGGGTAGATTTTTAGAAGTGGAATTGCTAGGCCAGTACACATGCAGTTTTGAATATGAATAGACGTTGCCATTGTCTACATTTATATATTGCTACGTGCAAGTTGTGAATATATCAAATGCACCAAGAGTGTATGTGAGTGCCTGCTTCTCACAGTTTTGGCAATACCAAAGATCACTAACCCCCAAAATCTTTTCCAATTTAGAAGGTTAAAAGATGTGCTTTATCTTCCATGACTTGCTCATCATTTTTTTGTGCCTATTTTCTATTGGGTTTGTTACCTATTGATTTTTCTGAACTCTTTATCTATTCTGGACAGGAATCTTACTTGTTACATATTGCAGCACTGTACTTAATATGTGGCTTGCTTTTAATTTTGCTTACATGTGTCTCTGTAGTACAGAAACAACCTTAAAATAAAGCTTATGCTAATCTATCAATCTTTTCCTTTGTGGTGAGGATGGTGTGGCTTTTAAAATGCTCTCCATTTCCCCTATGTGCATTTTCTCCTTTCCCTTTCTTTTTTTAAGTGTTTAGCTCTCTAACGCATCTGGAATTAATTCTTGTTATGGTGTGAGGCCTTGAATGTTGACCTCTGCAAGTCATCAAGTGGCGTATGGCAGGGTGCCGATGATGGACGTGAGCCTCATGAGGGCCAGCCCACGTGCTGCTTGGGACCTGCTGGATAGAGCTGCTCCCCAAAATGGACAGGTGAGCCCATCTTGCTGGAGAGGGGAAGCAAGCTACATTTCGGATTTCTTCCAAGTAGACAGCTGTTGCTGTGGGCATCTGCAAAATGCATGGGGAGAGCTGCTGACTTTCTCAAGAAAGTACCAGCGCTCCTTAACAGGCTGTGTGGATGACAAGGCGCTGTCAGGTCCATCACGTCACAAATGCCAGCATTATAGGTGTAGACCAAAGGACTGAGGATACCCATTTTACCATCACAGGAAAATATGTTGCAGTCGAGTTAAGGAACACGCGAAGGCAAGCAGCAGAGATGACCTGGAAGCCAGCCCTCCTGCCGAATTCATGCTCCTCAAGCCTTTCGGGACACTGGCCTTGTCCCCAGTGACTGCAGCTACTCCCTTTGGGGGGTGGGAAGATTTGGTCTCAGCCTTTCCCCAGTCTGTACTGCCCTCACCAGGGGCAGAAGGGACTGGAAAAATCCACTTTGAGAACCAAGGCTTCCTTTCGCGTGTTCCTCCTCCTCCCCGTGCAGGGCTTGGCGGAGGGTGGGAGTGGGATGAGTCAGGCCGGGAAGGGCGAGCTCAGCCATAAACAAGTGGGACTGGCAGGGAGCTCTTTCGCTGAAGCGGGTGACCTCCCACGGGTCTCTGGGGATGCTGCCTGGATGGCAGAGCTTCCAAATTTCATGATCTAGGCTTTGTCGATTTCATTTGCTATATTTATGCAGGCAGCCACAGGAGGGGACAAACTTTTAGGCAGGAGGCCAGGGGCAAGAAAACAGGTTAAGGATTTCCAGTCTGTCTGTGGAGAGGGCGTGTTATTTTTACAGATGCCCGGGGGGAGGCAAAGATGGGCTGGGTCTCCCTCCTTCCAGCTCCAAACTGAAAGTTGGCGCAGGTGCAGATGGAGGGCTGAACCTGGCTGGGAGATCAGATGTTCCAAGCCGTCTGGTGAGTGGGAACCCCGTGAACCTGAAGTTGAGTGACTTCTCCAAACGCAAGGCCAACAGGCCTGCTAGTCACCTTGGAGAGCTGCCTGCTGTCCTGGGGCTCAGCTGGGACTAGGGAGGTGACACGTACCTGCTCCAGGGGGATGACGAGGAAGGAGCCGCCCCCCGCGCTCTCGGTGACGATGGCCAGAAAGCGCGCATTGACAGCACAGAAGTGGTTATCGTGCACATTCTTGGTGATGGGGATCCCGTCGAAGCAGTGCTCCCGGTTGGCCACCTTCCCGTAGACATTCCGGAACTTGGAGCTACGGTATTGCGGACGCCAGGACATCTGTGAGGGGACAGGAGAGACAGGGGTCAAGCTGTCACTGCTTCCTGAAGGGCCTGGGAGGAGAATCAGGAGGCGAGTGAGCCCTGGTGCTGCCCTATGAAAGTGGGGAGAGATGGGGCCTCTACCAGAGCAAAGTTTGGCACCAGGGCAGTCACACAATTCCTGCTTTTGGTGCACACATCTGTCCCCCTTCCCAGAAAGGGTGGACAGTCCTTCCACCTCCAACAATGCACCTTGTGATCATCCTCCCAACTACACCCACAGGCTGCCTCCTGCCAGCCCCAAATGTGCCCAGTTCAGTATGAGCGATGCAGATGGAGGGGCAGGGTGTCCAAGAGACAACCTTCTGGCAGCGAGGGGCAAAGGGGGAGAAGGACGTGAAGGAGATGGATGACCAGGAAGCGTCCATCCTCCTTTTTGTGCAAGGGGGCAAATGAACACCCAGTAGTATCCCCTTTTATTCTCTCTGGGTGCTCCTAATGCACCAGTGCACCCTCAGGGAAATCTCAGCCCTTTGTGTCATCATCACCGCTACCACCAGGTACAGAGAGGTTAAGCGACTAGTCCAAGGCCACACAGCTAATGGGCCATGAACACAGATCTCTACTGGAAATCCGAGACACTTCCTTCTGCCAAACTACCCCTTGAAATAAGGTTTCTCAGTGAGTAACTCACAGAGCACCCACATCAAACCATCTCAGATGGGAGAGGCTTCTGAGCAACCCACGTTATTTCTTAGAACTGCTGATTACCTGGCCCTCACCTAGACCTTCTGAATCTTATATTTGAGGACTAGGGTCCCTAATTCGGTCTGCTTCCTCTCTCCCCTACCCCCTAGTGAGACAGAAGCACTCTGAAGTTGAGAACCCCCTTCTAGAGAAAGGAGTGGAACCCCTCCCAGCCCTTCCTGCCCACCATTGAGGCCACAAGCTCCAAACAACCCAGTGGACCCCACCTGCACTGACGAGGCCACAGATGTGCAGGAGTGGACTGCTGGGGCCAGTGGTGGAAGGAGAGGCCAGTGCACAGGGAGTCCAGCCTTGCTTGAGGACAGCACCTCCTATGGGAGCACCCTAGCAAGGGGGCCTTCACAGAGGGAGCAGGAGAGGTGCTCTCCCAGGGGTCAGGTACCCAAGCACAAATGCCACACACCAGTGCTCAGCCCGCCTGGCACACAGCAGGAGCTCAATAAACCCTTGTGAAATAAGACTGCTCCTGGCCCCACTTTGTGTTATTCCCACCCCCTTCCCCTCACACCACCAACTTCCTGTCAGTTCTCCTGTTGGGCCCTGAGTCCCTGGCCCCAAGCATCTCAGGATGAAAAGGGAATTTTCTTCATCAGACATTTCTAGGGGGAAGAAAACAAAAGGAAACGCCACAGAAGCTGGAATTGAACCCTGGGGATTTACTTGAAAACAAAACTTTGCTTTTAATTTAAATAAAGCCAGGAGCTCAGCCACTAAGTCCTCTGACAGAAGGGAGAAGTTCAGACCTGAGAAGAATTCCAGGGAAGGATCCTCACCTTCAGGCACATCCTCTTCCTACCAGGTCACCGAGCCCCGCTCTCCACCCCAAGGTCAGTCTATGTCCACGTTGCAGCCCATTCCTGCCTGTTTTTCCTCTCTCTGCCAAGTTCTGTCCAAGTAGGACTCATGCCAAAGTTCTGCTGCGGAGGGAGGCACTGGAGGGGCGTCTGCTGGTTCCCCTGACTGTGACCTCAGGCAGCACTTCACATCAGGATCACATCAGGATTCCCAGAGGGGAGCCCCAGGGGAGTCACTCATGGCATAGTGGTCACCCAATACTACGGACATGAAGTTTTAAAGTTAGTAGCTACGTATTTAATTTATATTAGAAAAAATGTGATAGGCATACCAAATCTATGATTTCACAGATATTTTTAAATAAGATTAAGTTAAAAAAGAAGCCACTTAAAGAAAGATACAGTACAAAAAGTATACAGAGGCGTGGGGAAAAAATTCAGTCTGATATGGGAATGCTGGGAATTATGGTCTCTTCCAAGTAGAACATTCCAGGTGCCACAGTTTCCAAGGAAAGGAGATGGGAGTCTTGGTTCCTCTGACTTCCTATGGCTTATTTGTGCAGCTCTGCCCTGAAATGCCACAACCCCTTCTTCTCTGACAGCCTAAACTTGGCCTTAGAGCCCAACTCCATTCTTTCACCATTCTGAGCCACAGCTAAACAGGGACCACCCAGGGCCCCTACACAGCCAGCACCTCCCCACGCTCCTAGCCAGTCTAAATCTTGAGACAAGTACCATCTTCCAGGGAGAGGGCTCGGCTCAGTGGTGGAAGGCAGCAAGTGCCCCAGGGTCTGCTAGCAGGACTGAAGATGGGCCTGTACTCTTCCTGGTGAGCAGGGCCTGGGGTTCTCTCCTCCCAGCACAGCCCTGGGGGCCCCTCAGCAGGGCTAACCCAGACCAGTTTCTAGACTGTGGCCTAGCTCTGACTTGTCCCCAGAGTAGACCTCAGGTCTCATGGGGGCTGTGAGGGAAAATGTCCCAAGAACCAGACCAGAGCCTAAGACCTAGATGCGAGCTCCACCCTGCTACCACTCTGCAGTGTGACCCAGGCAGACCCCTGACCTGCTGGGTGACCCCTCCTCCCTCCCTCCGCCAACCCCCAGCGGCTCTGGTGTGAGGAGGTGAATCATCCACACTGGCTCCAAGCCTGTGGAGGAGGCGAGGCGGGCAGCCGTGAGGTGCCCAGCTCAGCCCGCATGACGCTCACTTCAGAGTAGACGCTGTAGCTACAGAGGAAAGGCAAGGTTCCTGGGCCCACCCTGGTCCGCCCTCAATGCCCAAGAGCCCTGTAGTCTGCCTGTAGGGAGGGGCCGGAGCCCAGGTCCTCAGGGTCCCCTTACCTGTGTCTACCACCCTGGAGGATCAATGTAGGGCCTCCCCAAATCCTAGGGCTCCCAACACATCCCAACGGAGTCTCCACAGGCACCTTTCCCAGAAGGGGCCCAGTTGCCCTCCCTGGGGCCTTTCCCCCAACTTCATGTCTTCCTCCTCCATCTGTCCCCAGCCTCCTTCCCCCATTTCCCTGATTTCTGCCCTGTCCCACTCTCTCTGGCTCCCTCAGGATGCAGGCAAACAAGCAAGGTCCCTAGTATGCACACTGCATTCTTCCTGAACACACCCGCTGCTGCCCCCACAGCCCAGCCAGCACCTCTGAGCTGCGCCCTGCTTCCTGGGGACCAGAGCCTCAGATCTGCACTCAACAGCAGGGTCTTCCAGGGAGCAAGTTTCTGGGGTTTGAGCCACGGCGGGCCCTAGAATGATGCAGGGCTTTTGCCTGGAGAAAATGGAGAGTGTGTTTCCAAGGTCTCTGTTCTCAGCTAGCCTGGCCCTGGCCTCTCCCCACTGGCTGAGAGCCTTGTGATGGATCAATAGTATCTCTGCTGGGCCTTGGAAAGGCCATGGGAGGAAGACTGGGAGGGCCTGCCTGATCATCACAGGACCTGCGGTTTCATCCCACAGGGCCCACAGCTAGTGTGCACGACAGTCCCAGATGTCTGCGTGCCGAGAGTCCACTCCCTGTGTTCTGAACACCAGGTGCTTAGATCTTTACCTCTGAGCATCAGGTGCTCCAAGTATAAAATAAGATTCATAATTTCTCAGTTGATGTGGTTTTAAGAGTCAAAATGGGAACGTGGGTACAAGTTCCCATTTCAAATGTCAATGCTGCTCACGTGGGCCCTGTCCAGAAAACATCAGATACAGACTCTGTTTTCTAATACCTGTCAATCAGTGGAGAAAATGAAACCAAT
>NW_004567124.1:4166533-4171368 GCF_000260355.1 Condylura cristata
TGGGTCAGGAGAGGTCTGCCACACCATGTGGTCACCTCCGGGGCAGGCGGGAATCGAACTCATGCAGAAGTGGTTTCAGCTTCTTAGTGCAGTGCTTTAACCCGCTGCGCCACTAGGGAGGGCCAAAGGGAGAGTCCTTTTAACACAAGGAGAGGTCAGGGGAAATGAGGGCGTCAAGGTGGGCTGCATGGGGGAGGGGGCTTTCTGCCAGCACTGAGAGGGTACCAGATACTGTGCACACAGGGTCAATAATAACCCATCACCTAGGATACTTAGCATCAAATGTGCCTTTCCTCCCTCCCCCCCTTTCCTCCTTCCCTCCCAACTCCCCTACCTCCTTCTCTCCCTTTCTCCCTTCCTTTTGTAGAATCCTTTGAAAGGAAATTGCAAACATCATGACTCCTGCCCCCTTATTCATCAATAGGCGTTTCTTGCAAGGAAGAACAATTTCCTGCATTAGTACATCCCTGTGATCATGTCTAAGAAAATTAACAGTTCCTGATACCATCTAGCACCCAGCCCATATTCAAAATTCTCACAAATGCCTTTTACAAATCTTCAAGATAGTGAGCCAGAATTGGGAGCCAAGGTGCTCTCATTGGGTTGTGATCTCTCTTTTGCCTCCTTTAAATTAGAACACTCCCATGGCCCGGCCCCCACCTTTTTCAGTAACATTGACTTTTTAAAGACACCAAGTCAGCTGTTTTATAAAATGTTACAGCAATTTATCTTAGGTTGCTTGTGGCAACCTCAAAGTCATTCCTATATTTCCTATACACTTTGACATCAGGTATAAATAAAGCCTGACCCAACTCAGGTTAAAGATATTCCCATTATTAATCCCTGGGCTTGATGGGGGTGAAGATGAACAGGAGAAAACCAAGGGCATGCATGAGAATGCTCCTGGTCTAGGCAGTGGCCATGACGCGACTGTCTGGCCAGTGCCCAGGGTTTGTTCTAGAAGGTGGTGTACAGAGGCTGGAAGACCTGGGGTCCAGATAGGCTCCGGCAATGCCGTGGGCCATGGCTAGGCATCTGCTGGCTCCGGAGCTCTGACCTCTCCACTGTGGCAGTAAGTTACTGAGGGCTGACTTCATTCTGAGGTCAGCCACATGGGCGTTCAGTCAGAGAACAGAAAAGTTTCCTCCCTGTTCTGCCAGAGGAAAGAGACCATGCCAAAGCTCAAACTGCAGGAGCTGCCAGACCTCAAAGGTCTATCAGTGGGGGCAGCTAAGGGTGACCTGAACATCTGGGCCTTTATCCCTTGCCCCCATATTTAATCCACACCCTGGGGGAGCCCCCCAGTAGATTCCAGCGAGGTGAGGACTTTTTCCCTCTGAATCTTTCAGGAGTAAGGAATACAAGACAGACAAATGTGAGCTCCCCAAAAGGAAGGATGTTCTAAATGGTTCAAGCAACTGAGATGAAAAAGGATGGTCTGGATAGGTAGAATATCCCCTCTCTGAAGGGGTTCGCCATTCAGATGGATGACCTCTGGCCCAGGGCAACACGGAACAATGGATGGGACTAGATGGCCTTCTAGTACCAAGAAAAAGAGTTGCTCTGTTTTATTAAAGAGATTGAGTTGCAAGAGAGAAGCCCTGGGATCAGGATGCAGAGCATCCTGGTAACAGGGCAGCTTCCCTTGTGAAACCAAGGCTCACAGTACCTCCCCAGCTGGGTCTCTGTGATCCTGAGTGACAACGCTGTCATAGCCATTGCCATCTCTTCTAAGGTCACCCACAATGCTGATCAATGCTTGGCCACTTATAACCCTCCGATTTGTGTATTTTTTTCCCTGTTACTAGATTGTAAGTTACCTACTGACCACCCATCTCCTCCTGGCCCCTGCACAGCAAGTTCCCCCTTGTGCCCCAGACCTTGGTCCAGTCCAGCAGCAGCCTCGAAGTGACTGGTTAGACAACCTCTCTTTCACGGTGAGATGGCAAGGGTCAAGATCAGGCATGATTGTTCAGTTCCTTGGATGCCATGGGCTGGAGTCTCCCTCAGGATGGTCACCCCAGGCCTGGGACTTCAGCTGGCTGAAATTTTGAGATTCATCTTCAGGCTGACGCCCCCTCCTGACCATGGGGTGAGGGTCTTTTCCCTCCTCCTCTCCATTAGCATGTCTTGGGCCGAGCCATTCCTCTGCAATGATTGTGCTTCAGATCATGGCCTTCTGTGTCCCCTGGCCACCTTGTCACCAGGTCACCATGCCTCTGAACTCAGTACAGTTCTCAGACTGGGGTGCAATAATCTTCTCCCACTGAGCAATGGTATCAGCAAGGGGATCAGGGCCTGGAGAGTTGCTCCCAAAAGGCCACCCAAGGCCATGGCCCTTCCAGGTACCACCTCACCCAGAGCCCCCCAAGCCCCATTGTCCAGAGGATAGGGGTGGTCAGAAATACAACCCCACTGGAAATATATAGTATTAGTGTGACTAATTTGAGTCTCAGAGGCTAAGAGACTGGCCCCATGTCCAAGCTATCAACATGGTAGAGCCAGGACTTAGCTGAGAACTTCTGACTTATTCTACTGTCCTTTCCAACATAATACGCACTCCTTCTTCAGCCTCTCCACCCAAATTCTTATGCCTCCAGAGTTGCTCCATATAATTCAGGGCAATATACAAAAGTGTAAAGAAACTAGAGTGGAGAGTATTTGGGGAGTCTGAAAAAATCCATAGATTTCTATCTTGGCTCCATCACTTGCTAGCTGTGTGACTTTGGTCTAGTTACTCAACCTCTCTGAGCATGTTTCTTTATCTGTGAAATGGAAATAATGTCATCTAGCTCACTGGATCAACAAAGGGACCAAGTGCAAAGTGCTTAATGAGGTGTCTGGCATAGGGTGGGTGCTTTCCAGACATAATTATTTCCTCTGTCCTCCTGTAACGGGGAGGATCTGACCTCAATTACATGGTTGCTTGGGGAGGCTAGGTTCTGCCAGAGGAGGAGAGGCTTGGGCTGGGCTAGGCCAAAGGTCAGGGGGTGGGAGGCAGATGCTCCAGCCTGCAGCTGTGTGCAGATGCTGGGCCTGCTCCCTGGCGGCCTCTCTCTGGGCCCAGGGCCATCCTGGTCCCCCTCTGAGAGGGGAGGGCCCGGAAGGAACAAGTATTCATTTTGCAGTTGAATGGCCCTTAAAGCCTCTCAAGAAATGGAGACTGGCTTTTTTCTCCTCTGAGATAATCACTATGTACACTCCACATGGAAGCAAATTGTATCCTGTCCTCTGATCCCAAAAATGATTTATTGTGGCCAGCGGGTGTATTTTCTAGATGATGACGACTAAAATTCAGTCCTTAACGGGAACTCAAAAATGTAAGCTGGCACTATTTTCCTGGTTGTTGGCCCAGGTGAGCAGGAGCTCATGCCACATGTTGGGAGGAAGCCCCTGGCCACAACCCCAGACGCTGCTGGGGTCCGCTGCTGGAGTCTGCTCGGGTGGCGGCTGGGCCCTGGTTCCCCGGGGCCTCCCAGGGGATCTGTGGGAGGGCTGCTGCCTGCCCACATGCTGTCAAGGAAAGATGGGATTTTCGTCCTGTGTGGGGCCCCTTCCTCTCCAGGCTCAGTGTCCTGTTGGGTGAATGCATCTATCAACCTATGCCGGGAGTCTGTTTTTGGCTGGGACAAGAAACAGGGGAGATGGGCTTGCAAATGGCATGCCAACTAACAAGAGCAGAAACTAGTTACCTCAGCCTCCATCCCGTGTGCCCACCACCTCTGGGTCCTGAGCGACAGCGGGGTGGTCTGGTCCTGCTCCATCGCTGTCCCAGCTCTGCTTTCCCAAGCCCAGGGCTGGACACCAGGGGACACAGTGCACGTGTCCAAATTGGAGGGGGTAGAGCAGTCCGTGCAGGGGCCTGAGGAGCTTGCAAGGCGGGGCAGTAGCCACCACCGGACACCATGCCCCAGATTCCTCCCCTGTAAAATGAAGGGCTGTGATCTTTTCCTTTTAGGAGAGCCTTTCTGTAAATAAAATTTTTTTATAATAATTTATTTTTGCATATTTTTGTGATTTTTCCATCTCAGTTGCAATCCCCTTGGGTTTCCATTCGCCAAATCACCCATGTGCCATCACCATAGTCCAGTGGCACTTCCCTCACCCCATCGTTTCTGATCCCACTCCCCACTCCACCCCCACAAAATGTCTCTGGTATATAGCTGTTCATCATTATCATTATTTTCTCGCCTGTTCCGTTATATTCCTGTTATGAGAGAAACCATCCGGTATTTTTCCTTTTCTTTCTGGCTTATCTCACTAAGCATGACCTTTTCCAGCTCCATCCATGTTGCTGCAAAAGACATGTGTTTCTTTTTTTTGGTTGCTGAGTAATATTCCATTGTATATATGTACCACATCTTTTTAATCCAGTCATCCACTTTTGGGCATTTGGGCTGTTTCCATGTCTTTCCAATTGTGAATAAGGCAGCAATAAACATGGGGTGCAGGTATCTTTTGTAAATAAAAATTTTACACAGAATTTCAAAACGTACAATGGTCAACTTGGAGCTGTTGATATTCAGGCAGGAGCACCTTTAAGCAATTGTCCTGAACTGCTGTGGAAACCTGGGTCCACACGGAATCTAATGCGAGGATCTCTGGTGTGAGGAGAGAAGCCAGAAACCTGCATTTCAGTTGGCTCAGCCACTCATTCTTGGGGGCCCTCGGGCCTAATGCCACTTCTCCATCTTCTCCCACAGAAGGTGCTTGGCCAGGTACCCACCCCCTAGCCCTGAGATTTCGTGGTCTGGTTCATGGCTGGGTTTTCACTGACGTCCAGGGTGTCTGAGAAGATGTGGTAGTTACTCAGAAATTGCTAGCACCAAGAAGCT
>NW_004567124.1:4171663-4176290 GCF_000260355.1 Condylura cristata
GCAGGAGGGTCTGCAACCAGCTGACCCTCGTTCCAAGCTAGCTCCTCACCCAGGCTGACCTTCCAGGCACCAACCCCCTGACCTCGCCAAGACTCAGTTCCCCTTGTCTGGAGTTCCGCTTCCTGTGAACACAGATCCCCCTCTGAGAGGTTCTTTCATCCCTTCCTCAGTGAGACCTGGTCATTGCCTACCATTCCACATATTTACAGTCTGGTGCATGCCAGATAGCACAGCTCCAGGAGGGCAAGGATTGCTGCTGAGTCTGTTCACTGCTGTATCAGCAATGCCCAAAACAGTTCTTGGTACAAGGCCAACACTCGAAGAAGGTTCCTGCCAGCGTGTCTCGGGCAGTGGAGTGCTAGTAAGTGGTCAACGGCCAGCTCCATGAGGCAGCCCCTGAGTTGCTGTGTTTGCCAGTTTCCATGGTGTAACTATTCCACCATGACTGACTCCAAAGCTCTGCTGTTGCTGAAAACTCGCTGGCCCCCCCCAAAATCACGCCCTAGAAGGAAAGCGTCAAACTGAAGCTCCCACACCCCGGAGTTCTCGGCTGGGCTCCGAGACACTCAGAAAGGGCCACCCCCACTGTTTCTCTTCACCCCTGCAGTGTGGAATTCCTGGGTTCCAGGCCCGGTTTCTTTCCATCTCTCAAAGCCTCTTGGGCAAGTCCCTCCATCTTCTCATGCATGCAACAGGATTCCTTCCCTGTGCTGGGCCCTGTCCTACCCCGATGCCATCAGGACACTGATCGAAGTCACGTGGAAGTCAACGCGTGGGACGTGCCTTCTCAGTAGCCTACAGATGGCAGGCCTCCCCTGTACCCACAATGCTGTGTGTGCCCACCACTCATGGCAAACCCAGCCAGACACAGTCTTCCTGGAGCAGGCTCAGCCCTGATCCTGCAGCCTCTCCTGCTCTGCTGAGTGGGACGGGACTCCGAGGGGAAGGCTGGCAGCCTCCTCTACTCCTCTTCAGGAGCCCCTTCTTGCCCCAGGCTGCCCTGTGACCTAAGGAGTCCTTGCTGAAGTTCCCTAATTCTGTCCTGTGCTCCCCTTGTTCCTGGTTCATCACACTAGTAACAACACCCGACACTCACTTCCTATGAGCCAACATTTACTCTTATTGCTTCCTGCCATCCTTGCAACTATTATCCCCATTTACAAGTGCACCTGAGCTCTTCCCAGGTCACATCAGTGGAGGAGCTGGCCTCTGAACTCAGTCCTTACTTGCTGGCTTCCCAACCCCACCGATGTTACGGAGGGTAGAAACTACGTCTCATTCCTCTTATTCTTCCAGGTCTCACCTGTGCACTTGGCATAGTGTGGACTCTTGTTTACTAAGCACATGAATGAGAAGGAATAGGACAGAGATAAGGACGTGACCCAATCTCTTCCCCAGAAAGCCTCCAAAAGCTCCCCGGTGCTTCCAGATCTACCCTTTCCTATCTCTCTCCCTCACCTATCCCCCTATCTGCAGGACCGGAGCCTCACTGTAACATCCAGACTAGACAGAAAGTCAGACGGAAATGTCTACCCCTCCTGGGGCCCAACCCCACCTACTAAAACATTTTATGAACCATAGCTTGCCAGAGCAGAATAGGACCCTCAACTCCAGTTCATTTTATAGACTGAGGCCCAGAGAGGGGAAGTGACTTGTCTTAGATCACACAGCAAGTCACCTGATGACCAGTAAGCTTCCTGTGCTAGGGGGAGTGGTAGCCCACAGTGCCGTCACCTCTCCCTGCTCCCCTGCAGGCAGGCGGGTGGCTGAGCCTGGGGCACCCAACCCCCCAAAGGCACGAACCCTTTCCTGAGCTTGAGTTGTAGAAGCCTCTGCCCAGGGAGGGCGAGGCGATGGGGCACAAAGCAAAGGCCCAACAGATGGTTTCTATTTGCAGCCACTGAGCCTGGTCTGTGCCAGACTCCTGACCTATTTTGAGGAACTGAGGGCCTCAATGGCTCAGGGATGCTTCCCACTCACACCCCTTACTCCACATTGGGGCAGGAGATCAGATGGTTGGATTCAGGGCCAGTGGGGGACAGGGAGTGGAAGAGGAACACCTTGAAAACGAGGCTCGGATGGATGTCCGTGAACTTGAACCTGGGGAGGGGTCCTCAGTGTGAGCCCTGCTACCTGTCTCAGCGTCACCTGAGCTGCTGGGAACTTGGGTTCCTGGGCCCACCTCATCAGGCCCGTGGGGTTGCACGCTCAGGGAGGTCAGGGGGTCTGCCCTAGGCGCTTCCTCTCTGGGACCCTTGCATTTCAAGTAGGGTCTGCGGACAGCTGCTCGGGCCTCACCTGGGGACTGTCAGAAATTCAGGATCATGGGCCCCCGCAGATGAAGCAGAATCGACCACTCAACGGGATCCCTGATGATTCGCAGCTATGTGACAACAGACTCCGGCTCTGGCTCAGTGCTTCTCAAACGCGAGTGCACCTCAGCATCTCCTGGAGACTTGTGCACCCAGATCCCTGGGCCCGCGCCCAGTGTCTGACTCGGGAATCCAGGGTGAGGCTCTGCATTTCTAACAAGTGGACGCTACAATTAGTTTCTGCGCTACAGTGCAAAAGAACCGCTCCCTCTGAAGCCTGAGCTGTGACCTCTCGTGAGTCCCGCTACCTGTGCCTCAGTTTCTCCATTTGTAAAAATGGATGTAATTCATACTTTCGTCCTAGGACAGTTGTGAAGGTCTGATGATATAGTGCATAAAAGTGTTCTGTGAACTACTAAACAAAACTATTATAGAAGTCAATCTGTACTTTAGGGCCCTCCCTGGGGGTGCAGCGGGTTAAAGCACAGCACTAAGAAGCTAAAGCCACTTCAGTGTGAGTTCGATCCCTGCCCCGGAGGTGACCACATGGTGCGGCAGACCTCTCCTGTCCTGCCCATTGCTCCCCCAGCAGTGTATTTCAGTTCATCTACTCCCCACTCTGTCTCTGGTGAAGCCTCTTACCGCCCCCTGTACCTCTGGCCTGTACCTCAGTTCTGTGTGCATAAGTAAATAAATCTTGAAAAAAAAAAAGTCAATCTGCTCTTTAAAAAGCACTTGGGATCATCTCCTTTGCCTTGACAGCCATCCTGTCTTCCAGCAAGTCAGGAAAGGAGCTGGGGGAATGCACTCGGGGACCACCAGACGCCAGCACAACCCTGCGCGCACATTAAGTACTTAATAAGGGCTGTGGAACGCAAACCTAGGCTTCTGGTTCTTGGCCTGGTTCTCTGTGGCCCTGGCCACCTGGGAACGAAGCTACAGGCTGAGCTGGGGAGACACTGCCTTCACACCCTGGCACGCAAAGGTGCTCCCTGGCTGCGGAGTCTGGTCTCGCAGGCGTCCCTGGCCCAGGGAAGGCCGGGCTCCTATGCTCACGGTCATGGTGACGTAACATGACTGGATGTTGCTCCCTGTCAGGACACCTCCTACAACAACAGGTCAACTACACTGGCCATGGCCGGGCCATCAGGGCTGACCCATGTGAGATTAACTCCCCAGGCTCATGCAGAGAAGAAACAATCATTTCTTGGTTCCTGTAACCAGGGGACGCTCAGACTCATCGGACCCTGACAAACACAATCTACCACTTCATTTAGGGCAGTCACTGACCAACACCTTGTCTCCTCATCACCTAGCAATGAAGAAAAAGATGGATTGAAAAGCTGTTCCTGGGGGAACAGAGGGACCCAGCTTAGGTCTTCCCCTTCCCAAGAGATGATTACCTGCATCACAACCAAGGGGGGGGCATGGGGCTGCCTACTTCTTAGGGCATCTCCATTCGAGAACAAGGCAGGGGACCATCTCTCACCACCCCAAATGAGAAAGGAAAGAGCTTGCTCAGGGACACTCTTGTATTGCCCCAAGGGCGTGTGGCGTGTGTGTATGTGTGCGCGCATCTGGTACATGATTTGTGTATATATGTGTGTGAGTGTCTGGTGTGTGCATGTGTGTGTGTGTCTGAGTCACCATTTCCTCCTGGACTTTGGAAGCAACTCAAAGGGCCTCACTGGCACGCAGTCTGGAAACTAGAACAGGAACTTTTTGATTAAACTTAACATTACTGAGAAAATAAAACAACTTTTGTTTGAAAACCCCTGTGGCTGATGACTGTCTCGTGGTGCTCTCTGTCTTTCCCTCACTGCTTACACAAGAATCTCGCCCTTGATTTGGGACCCAGAAGGAAAGGGGAGTCTCTGTGGACCTTTGGTCACAGATTCTGTTCCCCAAACTCCCAGAGGCACCACCCACCTCAGTCCCAGGGTTCACCTCGTGTCCCTCATGATCTTCTGGGGATGATTTGGCTCCAGAGCACTGCCCAGAGGGAGGGCCCCCACGCAGTGGTGACGGAGCTGTGTTGGCAGCAGGGGCAGAAGCAGCCACTGAGGAGGTGTGGAGAGGACACGTGGGCAGGGGGCGTGCTGGCTTGTCGGTGAGGGGGTGGGTGCCTACCCGCCTTTGTGCTAGCTCATTGTGCCTTCCCCCCTTCCACTCACCCAGGGGCTGATCCTGCTGAAGCAGGATCCCAAAGCCTCAGGTTCTGATGCCCCAAAGAGGATTTTATCGCAACAGGATGCTCTTAAAAGCCATACTTGAGGCCCTACTTGCTGGCTTCCCAACCCCACCGATGTTACAGA
>NW_004567124.1:4177017-4177533 GCF_000260355.1 Condylura cristata
CCATGACCCCAGGACACAGTGCTCTGGAATGAGATCAGGCCAGCTTCAGAGAAAACAGAGAATCTGTATCTTCTTTGTACCTCCCGAACACAGCTCTGTGCCCAGGCACCCAGGCTGTGCACTGCACGGCTTGACCTTGTGAATGGTGCCCCCTAGAGTCATACAACTCGGGACCCTGTAAACCCTTCACAGGGAAGTGTGGGTAGAGGCCAACAGAGGAAAGGCATAGCTCTGAGCCTCCTTCAGCTCGGCTGACGGAGGGACCCCAACCGCAGTCCCTGCCTCCGAGAGGGCTGCAGCAGGGGCTGGCGGGGAGGCCATGTGGACTTGGGGCAGGACAGGAATGGGGCAAAGGCCCAGCTGGGGATGGGCCCTCTATCTGGACCGAGGGAAAATGGACAGAAGCTTGGCAGCTGCAGCCTTCAGAGGTAGATGCCTGAAGAATGGCAGACCAGCCAACCCCAGTGGGTACCAACCAGGACGTGGCTAAAGATCAGTGCAGGGCCAGGAGCCCCC
>NW_004567124.1:4177633-4202579 GCF_000260355.1 Condylura cristata
CAGCTCTCAGCTGACAGAGGCACATCAGCTGCCTACGAGCAAGAGTGCCATGGAGGGGGCAAGCCAGGCTCCTGGCAGGGTGGCTGTCCCTAGCAGCCTGGAAGCCCTGCATGGTGGTCATTCTTTGTGTCCCACTACTAAGGTCAACAGTGAGATGTATTCCTGGCAACCAACACAGAACTCCAGTGATGTAGAGGGACAGACAACACGTGGTCCTCCTGAAGCAGCTGGCATGAATGTTTCCAGCAGCCAGTCTACACTGGCAAGTGTCTATACTGGCAGGTGTTAGTGACTCATTCCTGACAGCTCAAGAGAAGGGGCTTTCCTTGTGCAGGTGTGCTTTCTCTCGTGTGCTTGCTGGGCTCAAGAGGTTAATGAAGTAGCCCAGGAGAGTTCCTGGACCACCCTGTCTCTGGAGACCTGCCCTCCCTCGAGTACCTATAACATTTCCTGTCTACAGCCCCCACTTGGCACTACGTATAAACTTTATGGTCTGACTGTTTCTCAAAAAGAAGGCTCTAGACTGCTGTAAGCTACTCAACATGCCAGCTTTGAAGTGCGGGAAGAGTAGAGATTCTACTTGGGTGTAAATACCCGCACTACCATTTACTGAGGTATAAACCTCTACACATATTTTGGACATGAAGCTTTCTTGAAGCTTGTGATTTTTCCTGAAAAACAGGGAATAATGCCCACTTCTCAGGGCAGTTCCCCCCTCTTGGTCTTCCTGAGAGGGTCCCACACACACACAATCAATTGCTGGGCAAATGACTGACTGGTGGTGGGGGGGGTGTGGTTGAAGGGAATCATGTGAACATCAGAACTGTCGCTCACTCTGCCATCTGGGTGTCCCTGGGAGCAGCAGGACAAGTGTCTGGAGAAGGGATGGATGGCAGATATTGCTGACCAGTGGCACACCAGCGATTCCTTCATCTTTCCACCCACCTCCACACAGGGGGAGCACTCGCTCCCCTGAATTCCCTACACTCAGGAGGGGCCTATGACCCAGTTCTGGGCTGAAGGGTTTCTGGGAAAGGTATTCTTTCTTTCCTCGTTAATAAAAGAAAAGAGACCCATGGGAGAATTCTTACTTGACAGACTGGTGGCTGTGTTGCTTCCTGTTTTCATCTGTCTGTGAGGATGCAAAGTCTGGAGTGTGGCAGCTACCTTGGGACCATGAAGTGACAAACCCACCCTGGTGAAGAGGCAGACAAGAAGGGGAGGAAAAACCTGGATCCTTAATGACACCCTGAGGAGACATGAAAGTCTCCTCTCTCCAGACCTCCTATTCAACAAATACATTTACAGCTTAAATCGTTCTTGGTTAATATTTTTTATTTGTAGCCTAAAACATCCCGACTGGTATAGATTAAAAAGAAAAGGAGAACGGACATGTCTGACTCTTTGGACCTATCATCATAAGATCTGTCTCAGAAGCTCTGCCCTTGTAGCCCACCCCTGCCAGAGGGCAAATAAAACCAAGGGTCCTCCTTCTCCTGTCTGATTCTCAGCTACGGGCAGAGCCCCTTGGGGTGGTACAGCCACCCCTACCTCCCAAGCAGGTGCTGGAAAAGCTGCACCACTCAAGGGATAGGTGCCGGGGGACAGCGAAGACCCGGTCACCCTGCCCACGGCTGCACAGCCACTCCGGGAGGCAACTCTTGGGTCCAGCAACACTGTGGAGATTTGAAAGCGACCCTCCCCCACCCACTCTTTTCTTTATTCCACCCAATGCTGTCATTATTAGCCTCACCACGAGGATGTGGGTGGAGATGAAAATGAGGTCACAGATGTAAAACATCTGGCACAGTGCCTGGTGGGCAAGGCGCACAGGCAGCGCCTCCCTTCTCCCTGTGGCACAGTGGCCTCGCCGTGACACACGTGGCCACGGGCAGCTGCTCAGCGATGGCGGCGCCTGTCAGGACACCCCCCAGGCTGCCTTGGGGGTCTTGTAATTACCCTTTCTCCTCTCCCTCATGGCATAGACGTGCCTGGCTACACACAGCAAGAGCCAACCTCTCAACATCTTGGGGAGTTGGGGTCATAGTCGCAGGGTTGGGGCCTCCACTGGCACCTTCTTTTGTCCCATGCAAACCTTCCTGGCCTGACCCCCGCAGAGGCTGCTCCTGCTTGCCCTGCCCCACCCACTCCATGAGCAGCAGGCCCGGGATGCAGCACAGCACCCAGCCCTTCCACACACACCACATCATCCAGCCCTGTACCTTGGCCTGGGTCCCTCCTGGTCAGTGAAAGCTGCCATGCTTCGCCCGAGGGCCAGGCCATCGTGTCATCTGGCCTCTGCTCCCCGATGCTGGTAAGTCTCCACTCACTGCCCTGCTTGTACTATGCACTTAGACCCGCAGTCTGCAGGGCCCTTTTGTGACCCTAGAGAAAGGTGACTTCCTCTGGGCAGGGCCACACACCAGCACCCACAGCTCAGGGAGTGGAACCTGGGCCTGATGGCAGCGCCCTCCTGCTCCTCTGCGAGGTGCCCTGTGTAGGGCCCACCCCCACGGGTGCCGCGATTCCTGGGGGCTCCCTGGCTCTATCTCGCTACCTCCTCCCCACCCTCAAAAGCCAGGGAGTCCTCACCTGCACCCTCTAGGTGTCTGTCCACATCCCTCCTCCCCACAGGGCACAGCTAAGAGCCAAATAGCACCCAGCTGTGCCACATGCAGCCAGAACAGGCCTCGGGACGTGAGGGTGAGTCTGGAGGGATCTTATGGATTTTTCTCACCCTCTCTCGGCTATTGAGCTATTTCCCTCCAGCTTTCCATTCTGAATCCTTAATTGTATAACTCTAGTTGTAAAATTCTGGAGCTATTTTTCAGTTATTTATGTTTGTGTAATCGGTTTTCTATCCTTTCTGGGAGTCAGCTTTGGGGAATTCTCTTGCACCTATGGTGAGGAAAGGCACAGAACCCCAGAGCCTGGCCCCAAAGAGACAGGGCCACTGCTTGTCCAGAAAAGGCCATAAGACTTCCAGAACAAAGGACAGTCCACCAGCCATGAGACCACATCCACAGACTCTAGCTGACCTATACACAGGGGACCTGCGGACCAGTACAGGGAGTCAGCAGCATTAAACAAATAGGATACGTCACATAAAAATTCAGATTGCTCATTTCTTGAAGGAAAAACAAGCAAACAAAACAGAAAGCAGAAGATCTGGTCACTTTGGGACTAGCCCTGCCACTGATCCTTCAGGTGGAAGTGGGGTGCTCCAGGGACACACAACCTACCTCCCCTTCAGCATGACTCTTGTCTAAGTCTTGTACAACTTGACTTCTGTGCCATGGTAGAGAAAGGCATTGGTAATTAGAAATATATTGCTGAAGAATGAGCTGACTCTGGCTTTAGAGCAGCCAATGCAGCCAGATGTACCTGTGGGTCAACCCGTTGCATTTCTGGCTAGCTAGCACAGCTGGGTAGAAGCTAGAGACACCTGCTTTGTCCAGGAAGCGAGACAGAGGCACATGCATGGAGGAATATCACTCAGCAGTGAAAAGGAGCAAACTACAGACTCCCGTGCACCACAGTGAGTCTCAGAGATGCGTGCTGAGGGAAGCGGGTCAGACACAAGGCTCCAGGAATGACTCATGCATATGACAGTCTGGGAAAGATAGAATAGAAAGAAGGAAAACAGTTCAGTGGCAAGGCTTGGCCCTGGGAGTAGAGGCTAGCCCATGGGTCCAGGAGGGCAGTGTGGGGTGACAGAATGTCCTATTTTTTGATTTTGGAAGTGGCTCCACATGAAGAGTACATTAAAAAGGATGCTCAGGTCCTCCCAGGTGGTGCAACAGGTTAAAGCACAACAGAGACTCTTTCCACAGGAGTTCGATCCCTGCCTGCCCCGGAGGTAACCACATGGCTGGCAGACCTCTCCTGACCCGCCCGCTGCTCCCCTCAGCAGTGTACTTTGTCAATCTGCCTGTTCTGCTCCCCATTCTGTCTCTGGTGAATCCTCTCACTGCCCCTGTGCCTCTGGCCTGTACCCCAGTTCTGTATGAATAAATAAATCTTTTTTTTTTTTTTTTTTTTAAAAAGGATGTTCTTCTTTGCCTGTGAATCACCTCACTAAAACTGATGGGGAGGGCCCTCCCTGTGGTGCAATGGGTTAGGACGCAGCACTGCAAGCTGGCTGCAGCTACTTCTGTGCAAGTTCGATTCCCACCCTGGAGGTGACCCACATGGTGCAGCAGACCTCTACTGTCTCGCCCTCTGCTCTCCTCAGCAGTGTACTTCGTCGATCTGCCTGTTCTGCTCCCCAATCTGTCTCTGGTGAGTCCTCTCACCGCCCCTGCACCTCTGGCCAGCTCTGCATGCATAAATAAATAAATCTTAAAAAAAAAAAAAAAACTGATGGGGGAAAAATTGCCTATAGACATTTTTGTCCTGGTGTTCCATGTAGAAAATTACATGAGCTTGAAAAACTTCTAGTTTAGGAACTCCTCGTCTCTGCTTAGTAGACAGAGACCGGGTCCCTTTCCCCAGAACTCAGACACTCCACTCCAAGAGCCTTCATGGAGCAGAGGCAGGCCCTGCAGACAGTCGCTCCTCCTGTGGGGTCCAGGCAGGGTGCACCCTGGGTCCGCTCATCGCTGTCGCTGGTCACACGAGGAACTGTGTTCACTGTCAATTCTAGTATCTAACAGGGGCAGGGACCTCACACATAGGGGCACCCTGGCATGGATGACCTTACCTTAAACCTGGCAGCTGGTTTGTTAAATATCCCCATTTGGGGGGTAAGGACGTGGGGTGAGAGAGAGAGCCAGAAGTTAGGGGCTCCCAAGATAGGGCAGTAGACAGGAGCTTCGACCCAGTCCTCTGAGTCCACCCCTCTTCTTTTCCCGTTACCCTACCCCTAGGGCTCAGAACCTCCTTTCCAGGAAGCTGAACTGGGGACAGAAAGCAGGTAAAATCAGACAGGCTCCTCTCGATGCAACATCAACTGTGCCACCAGGCAGTGGCTGGTGTGGGCAGTCAGGGCTGGGGCTGCGCTGCTGAGAGTGCCCACCTCCAGCCTCATTGCTAGCAAGTGGTATAAATGGGGCGCCCGGGAACTGTGACCCAACATGCGGTCATCACACCAGCCCACGCCTGCTCTGCCCTCCCAGGCCGCCTCCGGCTCCAGGTCCTGAGATGGAGAAGCCCAGCAGGATTTGCAAAGCAAAGTAAGTGGGAGGCTTTGCTTGGCTTTGCCCACAGGGAATTTGCCCCCCTTCTCAAGATGACTCCTGGACCTTTTTCCAGACCACCTCAGTCTACATGGCCTCTGGCAGAGGCTGACACCACCCACTAGGATGGGATAGTGGCACGAGGAGGCAGGGTAAACTTGGTCTTGAGCAGGAAGGACTGCGGAGGTCACACATGCCAGCTTGCAAAGCTGGACATCGCCAGGGTTCCAGTGGGTTCAGCTTCCAATGAGAGCAAAGGGCACCGGATCTGAGCCCACCTTCTTCAGTTCTGCTCTCCCTATGATGCTCTGGCAAGTCTCAAGGCCTCAATGCCAGAGGCATTACAGGGTGGAGGTGATGAGAGCTGGGCCACTGCCTTGCTGTGTGACCCTACGCAAACATCACTTCTCTGAACCTCAGTTCCTCTTCTATAGAATTCAGAAGATATTAAGAGTGCTGACCTCATAGGGTTGGTGTGAAATTAGCTTCCATCAAGTGTATAAAGTAAACCTCTAGAAATGTCAGCCATCCCCCTAATCAGCACTGTCCTCAGTTTCCCCATCTGTTGAAAGGGATTAATATTGAGCCCTGACCTGTCTACCTCCCACGGGTATCCTGAGATAAGGTAAACAAAACTGCAAACTCTCTGAGGACAGAGCTTGTGTCTGCTGTGTCCTCCGGCCACATTCCCAGGACTTAGAAGAGCGCCTGCCATTGTAAGTGCTCAGTAAATAGAAATGAACGAATGAATGGTTGGAGGGAGGGGCTGTGGGGGTGGTAAGGCTGTGGAGGGATTCCGGGGGGGGGGGGACTGCTTCTGCTTCTCTGAGTAGTCAGTGATGGCCAATCACAGAATGAATTGTATTTGATGTGAATTCCCCACTAGTGGACGCAGTTAAAGATCCTGGAAGGTCACCTGGCACCATGTCGGATTGCACGCAGAGGTTCAGGTTGAACCGAGCGATGCCTCGAGAATCCATTCGCATTCAGAGCAAACGGCAGTTCGACTCATCCCATCGTGAGTCCTTCCTGCCACCACAGCCCTCAGTCACTGTTTAGTCAACCCACACGCAAAAGAACGTGAAACCAATCCTCACAATGTGGCCATCTACTCCATCCAGATGGACAGTTGCAAAAACACGCTTATGTCCATACTGCTCTGGTACACAGCCCCCCCAAGCAGCTGCCACCATGGTTATTAAGGGCAGTAGCAGCAAACCTCTTGAGTGCTCACTGCAAGCCAGCAAGCCAGGCTCTGGGCTAAGACCTCTTCTGCCTTGTTCTCATTTAATCCCCACTCCCAAGAGAAAGGCCTCAAGACCCCCAGTTGAAAGACGAGACTGCTCAGCCAGAGCCATATGTCCAGTGAGCAGCTAACTCTCACTCACAACTCACAAACACGAGGACCCCTAACAAGCCAACGCAGACAACAGCGGAGCCTGCTGCATCTCCCCAGGCTGCTTCCAGTGCAGCTGTCATCTAGCCACTCTGATGGAGCCAGCTGGGCAACCCACCCACCAGGAAAGGCAGAACCGTGAGGTGAAGGTGCCTCTCACCTCAGAGGCGTGTGCGGTCTCCAGGTTCACGCAGGTGTGGCGTCCCGGCGGACAGTGGACTCCTGCTTGGGCACGAGCTGCACACGGCCCAAACTTGCGGGAGGCTCCAACCCAGCTTTGCTGCTCGTCACTGCCTCCGGTCCCCTCAGCCCTGTGTCTCAGCCAAACCAGACCATCCCGGTGACCTGTGGGCCTTTGCTCAGGCTGGCCACCTGTCGGGACCACCTCCTCCTGGACAGTCCTATTCAACAGCACAGTACAGGTCAGATGTCTCTAGAAGCCTCTCTGAGCCTCACAAGAAGCAGCTCACTGCTCTTTTGATTGTTCCTGCCATAGCCCTCGGTCCATCCCTGCGTCCGGCACTTACTGCTTCAGCCACTGGCTAGTTGTTTATGTGTGAGGCGTGCCAGACTGAGTCCCGTGGGGTCCAGGCGTGTCTGATTCACTGCGAGAGCCCGTATGTGTGCACAGCACCTGGCACTGCAAAGATGCCCCCCAAACGCTGCAGTTCCGTGACCTGTGGCCAGGAGGGTCCCCAATAGGGTCCTGGTAGGGACAGGGTGGTGACACAGTTGAGAACGCTCACTGCTGACATCATCTGCCCATACTAAGCTCATAACAAGGCTACCAGTTAGCAGGCAAAGACAACATCTGGACTCCTCCAGAAAGCAGCAACAGCTTTCCGGAAGTGGGGCGTGTGGAATCAGCCATGTTTTGATCATGCTGCTCCCAAGTGGAGTCTGGCCAGCTGACGGCCTAGCTCTCACCCAGCTGACTTCCCACCATTTGTTGGGGGATTTCATCACAGAAATTGGCACCCTGCCTGACACACAGTGGGAGAGTCTGGAAATGTTCTAACCTGGTCCTCCACAGCTGGCGGGTGATGCATCCACCACCCCCTCTGAACCTCAGTTTGCTAATCTACAGAATGGAAGAACGGCCCCCAAGATCCATGGGGTTAAAAGGACTGAGGTTAAAGGGAAGAAGGGAGTAAAAGCAGAGGTATTTCGGAAATTAAAAAAAGGTTCAAAAGCAAGATGCAGAACAAGGTAAGGTTGGGAGAGGACGGCTCTCTTTACTTCTTTGGCTTAAAATAACCCACAAGACTCAAAACCCAGCCATTTCTGGGCCACATATCAGATGAGAGGTTGAACCAAATGTGTTTTCCCAATTTCATAATTTATGTACCTCTGCTGACACGTTTTTGTCCTCCCTTCAAATCACCTGAACCATATATATTTAAGGATTTTGTTTAAACTGACCCTCTAAAATTCAAATATTTGCTCAAATCTCATTCTAAGAAATTTTACTTAAGACGTAACTAGTTTGATGTCTTAGCTATCCCCAATGCACATTAAATAAAAACATGACAATCAAACCAAAATGTGTTTCCAGGCCTCAGCAAACGACCCTGCACACCACTGGGGGTTCATGTGTGTTCCTTGAAAAACAGAAGCTCTGACAGCCCAAGACTCGCCTCTGTGACGCACTCGCCAGACACCCAGCCCTGGGTCAGAAGGAAAGGACAGCCCCCCCCCCCTTCGGGAGCCTCCACTCATGTTTACCAAAATGCTCTCCAGTTGCTTCAGTGTGTTTTACTTGTATTTTATTTAAAGACTGCGCTCAGAAATAATACCTAAGTGCATATATTACACTAGGATGGGAATTGCATAAGTGAGGATATTCAGAGGAAAGGAAAACGAGGGTAGGAGAACAACAAGGCTAAAGGGAACGTAAAGGGCTTACTAGAGGTCCTGAATGCTGGGAAATGGAAGAGCATCACACACTGGTGCTCTGAGCTCCCTAGCAACTAAAGTAAAAAGGGAGCAGTGATTTACTCTCATCAGCATATAACAGGTGAGCAATGTCTTCCACCATATCCCGAAGATAAACATGCTAATGGTCTCTGGGCCTGCTTACCTAGGCAGAAAGGTGTTGCTTCCATCTGCCTGCCTCTCTCTGAGCCCATCTCCTATGCTGACGCACCCCCAAATAAAACTTTGATCGTATTGCTTCCCTTTCTTAAAAGCACACCATGACTTCCCCTTACCTCCAGAGTGAAATTTAAAAAGTGTTCATGTATGTGAGCAGCCATCTCTGTGAAGCAGCGCCCAAATACCTTTGGGGTATCTGAGTTCCCCAGGAACTCACATTTAGATCTCAGTGGAACTGACAGAGTTCAAATCTTGGCTATCCCACTTAGAAGCCACGCAACTCTGGGCAATTCACGTAATTCACCTGCGTCTCAATTTCATCACCTGTCGGTGACATGAAGACATAAAGAATTTTTGCCCTGTGTATTATTATGAGGACTGAAGGTGGGGAACCCATCAGTGCCAACTTCAGGGCAAGGCACACGTGTCCCCTGACCTTCTGCTGTTCCCCTCTGGCTGCCTTGTCTTCCCTCTGTTGCCTGAAATTCCATCACTCATTTGGACCCAGCTCAAGTGCTACTTGAACTAGGAGCCTTTCCTGATTTTCCCAATCAAAATAAGCCATTTCTTGCTCTCTCCCCACAGCACATAATTTATGTGCAATTCAATAGATGCATTACTCAGCCAGTGTTTCTCACTCTGGAGGATGACCTCCTGCCAGTAGGTTATAAAATCAAAAAGTGGTATGTTGCTATCGGCACTCAAAGAAATAAAACAGAGTAGAAAAGACTAGAAAATATTCAAGTGCATGGCGTGATTTTTTATTTGGTTTTGTATATAGAACATACGTTTGTGTGTGCTTGGTAACATAAAATGATTTTCTTACTAGGAATTGCAGCCAAAGATCATCTGAAAGCCACAGCTCTAGCTGGGGGTTCCTTGAGGGCTGGGCGAAGTCAGGTTTTCCTCTGCATCCCCAGCCCTCAGTACAGAGCTTTTATAGCAGTGAACTAAAAATCCAGTAATCCAGATCAGCGTGTTTACCAGGGCATCCTGGGTGCCTGGGATTAACAATTAATTCTCCACATTCAGCCACAGCTCCTGAGGACCCCATTAAGGCACAGGACTCCAGCAGGAAGGGAACCTTCTACGGGGATTTCAAAATTGAGGTAGCTGGCTGTGGATTGACGTCAACAGTGTAGCTCAGTCCCCATTTACCCAGGACCCCACTTTCTTATTTTCTACAAAATAGGAGTGAAGATGACAGCATTGTCCACCCCACAGGGAAAGAACTCAGGAAGAAGGGCCTGGAATTTACCTGGTCCTGCTCTTCACATTGAGTTTGCTGCGAATGAGCACACCACCACACACCTACACACACGCACATACATGCACACAAATACACTCACAGACTTGGATGCATGCACACCGCTCTTCATTTCATAGGGAAGGATGTGGAAGCCCAGTGAGGGCAAGGGGCTGCTCCAGGTCACACAGCAGGCTAGTGGCAGAGCTGAACTAGACCCCAGTTCCTTGGTTCTGACACCAAGAGTGAAGAGGGGCCAAATGATTACACAGAAAAATGTTTGGAAACATGGAAGCTCCCATCTGAGCGTGATCACGGTGTCCGGCCCAGCTCCAGGGTCTGCAGAGACCGGCGAGGCTGCCTCTGACTTCTTGCCTGTCCCCCACCGCCAGTGGTGCAGCGTCCTGCCCTGTTGAGCCAAAGACTGCCAATGCCTGGGGACCACCCCCAGCAATGCCGGAGGGGCTTTCTGAACAGCCTGGATCTACCTTTCCCCACCTGTTGATGATCACAATTACTGCTCCCCATTTCCATAGCTTTGGGCAGGATTAAAGGAGCCAGGTGAGTTAGTGTGTAAATGCGAGTTCCTTCCCTTATCCCTTCCTGCACACTGTTTATTTAGTCTTCAAAGACTTTTCTAATAAAAACAAAATCACCTCTAATCACAAGTTCTATTCTAACACCTTCCATCCCTACAATCACAGAATAAATGCTACCTTCCCCAATCCAACATTCAGGATCCGTCCTCCTAATTTTTACCTCTTTGGCCCTTTCAAAAGACACACCTAGGATCTCAGAGTCGGCTGAGAAAGCACAGGCATACACACACACAGGCACACACACAGGTACGCACAGGTACCACAGGCATACACACACACAGGCACATACAGGCACACACATACAGGCATACGCAGGCACGCACAGGCACACACATACAGGCATACGCAGGCACGCACAGGCACACACATACAGGCATACACAGGCACGCACAGGCACACACATACAGGCATACACAGGCATAGGTACATACAGGCACTCACAGGCACACACAGGTACGCACGGGCATCACAGGCACACACATACAGGCATACACACACAGGCACACACACAGGCATACACATACAGGCACACACAGGCACACACACCAGCGCATACACAGGCACGCACACACATAGGTACATACAGGCACACACAGGCACACACCGGCGCACACACAGGCACGCACACACAGTTACGCACAGGCACGCACAGGCATGTACCCACTGCCCTCTCCCCAGAGTGTCTCCCTCATGTCTTTTCCCAGCCCCATTCTGAAAGTCCTCCCAGACCCATGCAGTTGGAATTACTCTGCCTTGTGAGTTTGGTTCCAGAACCACATGCACTTCGGCACACCAGCAGAGAGTGAGCACTGGGGGGACCCAGACTGGGCCTCTAAGTAAGGCCACCCTGGCATGAGGGGGCACACAAATGTCTGTGTCCTGGGATTCCCTGTGTGCTGTGGCCCACGCGCCAGCACTGCCAAAGCTGGGCCTGGACGCCTTGCCGGTCCCCCCTTTCCACCACCAACTCCCCCCGCAACACACACACAACTTCTAACAGGAGGTCTGAATCGGGATCTAACACAGCTACCTGCTGTGAAGGAAGTGCAGCATGACAGAAAGGCCAGCAGGCCAAGCAGCAGGAGACCCTGGCCAGGACTAGGCGACCTTAAACAAAGCCTTCCTCTTCCCTGGGAGTCACAGCAAAATTCTAAAATCTATAAATAAGACCGAAAATAAGGCTAAATACCCATCTGAGAAGGAACTAGGACAACTGGAGACCTTTTTTGAGTTATATACTGCCTGCCCAAGATTCATACCTCTCCTCTTCTTATAAACGTGTGTCACAATCTGGGTGGTAGAGAAGAGGCACAGTGTTATTTTGAAACAGCTCCTGAGAGCATCCTGATTAGTCATGTCCCCGGCAGCAGCCCAGTGGTGCCCATTATTACACTGTTCAATACCATGCACTCCCAGGCAGGCTGCAGCAGCACTTCCGGGACAATTACTTAACCAATCTACCGCAGACACACCGCGCGGCAGTCAGAGCTGAGAGCTATGGGTAGAGGGTTCTTCCGACACAGAGGGAAGGAAAGGGTCTGCTGCACAGGGCTTCTGGGGCAGCGAGGGCGTCCTCCGTCAGCCACCTGCAGGTCGGTCCACCCTTCTTATCTGGCTGAAGTTCACATCTTCCTTCAGGCAGCATCAGGCAGGGAGAGCCATGCAGCCTCCTCCTCTGAGCCTGAGCCACGGCCTCTGGCTTAGGAATGGCACATGGAAAAGGCTCCCAGATTCCTCACACTCTCATTCCACAATCATCTACTGCGTGGTTGCCCTGCCTGAGGCTCCTCATTAGCAGACGTAGAGAGGAACATGACCCTCCCCCCCAACTTCCAAGAGGCCCCGTCTCAGAGGAACACACCAGGTTCTAGCCCACTCTGACTAGGCCAGGATTAGTCTTGTTATTGGGCACCTGGGTCAGCCAGGCCACACCACAGATGCCTCAGGGCATTACTGGCTGGCCGGACCAGGCTTGGCCAGAGAGCCTCCACAAATGACCAAACCATGCTTTCTGAGCAGGTGGAACATGAAGGGACCCCTTTCTTGGCTGCCCTGAACTTGAACCAAGCTGTTACTCCTGTTTTAGCCAAGAAAACCTATAGCAGCACCCTGGAACTCCATCTTTCTCTTTTCAGAGGCTCCACTGCGAAACCCTTCTCCTGTGTGGGGGACCCTCCATCATCCCACCCTCTGGGCATTCAGTGCCTGGTAAATAGGACACTGTGGGGGCAGGCCCCCACCCCACCCAGCTCCCACACACAGAAGCTTTGTCTGAATGACTGATGCATAAAACATGGGCGCTGGCCCGGCCCAGCCGCAGGCCCATCGTGGACAACAGGCCCGTCACTAAGAGGCAGCGAGGGCAGCTAGGACACAATGTGCCCCAGTCAGAGCTGCGGGCAGTAGATGAAGGGTTGGCTGGGGCCCTGCACCGGCTCCCCACCCCCTACCCCCTACAGCCTCTAGTCGCATCCTTGGCTTTCAGGCTTGGCTTCTCTCTTGTGACCTATGGGGTGTCATCCAGGACCCCTCCTTGTCCTGGTCCCCCCATCGCTTCTTTGAGAGTTTCTTCAAAGGTGTCACCACCTACTAGGGACTAGTATGTTTCTTGCGTCTTGGGTGTTGGTTTCTGATCTTGGCTGTGGCAAAGGCCCTCACCGACTCCTGTCCACACGTAGTGGGAGAATGATGAGGGGCTAGCTGAGAGTAAGAGAGGGAAATTATGAATCACTGACTATGTGCTTTGTAGAAAAGGTGATACACAATCTTATGTGATAAAACAGCACCCTTTCTCTTGCAAGATGTTTAAGTAGAATAAATACACACACAGTCAGTCTCAATATGAGCAGAACTGGAAGAACATGCACATTTGCTTTAGCAGTGAGGGATCTTTGTCCGCAAAGCACCAGGCAAACACATTAAAGAACGCATTTGGTTCTTACTGACACAGAGATGCTTATTCTGAGCCCTACTCCCACAGATTCTGATGCAGGAGGTCTGGGTGAGAGCCAAGGATTCTGCATTCTAACAGGCATCTAAGATTCCAATGCAGGTGGAATCTGCATTCCAGATAATATCGTAAGACACAGTGGTTAATGAAAAATTATAGGTTTCAAATATGCAAATAACTATCACACACTGGTGGTTCACTAAACAACCCACAACAAACTAAATCAAGAATGACGAGGCTAAACTCACAACAATTTACAAGAAACAGGAATCACTGCAATGGCCATTGGAGCCAACTCAGGAGACAATGAGAGCAAAGTGTCCCTACTAAGAATTTTGGGAGTGCCATTTAGCAGATGTATATGGTAGGAGCTTTGCCAAGGACTGCCGAAGCACTACGCATCTTTGTACAATGCTGACTTCGAGGTTCCAGTAAGCTCTATGATATATAGTTTGAGTTTTCAAATAAGATCACTTGATCTTGCTTTAAAAGGAGGAAATTTGAAAACAGCCTTTGATTGTGTAACAAAAAACAAGTGGACAGCAGTGCGCGTCACTGACTTTTAGAAGTCTAAGGAAGGGCTTGCAGTCACAAATCTGCTCTGACCCCTGCAGGGAGACGCTTGCCCCCCTGCACTGGCCCTACAAGATTTGCTACATAGAGAGAAAGAGGGAAAGGAGTGAAGAGGGTGAAAGGTGGTAGGAGTCAGCTTCATCCTACTTTGATGAATCTCAGTTTGGTTAGTCATTTTAATAAGCTGCTGCCATCACACAACTAGCTGGAGCCCAGAAGCTCTGGGCTTTAAGATCTATTTTTTTCTCATTTCCCCCTCAAATTCTGTCTTTCTAGTCTCATAGAAAGAGTTTTAATTTGTGGTAGGGAAAAGACTACATTTTCCAGCCATTTTTGTAAGAGTACGTGGTCACGTGATGTGTTCTGGCCAATAGGAAGTGAACGCATGACATGTTCTGGCCAATAGGAAGTGGACGCATGACATGTTCTGGCCAATAGGAAGTGAGCAGTAGTATAGATATAGCAAGATTACCTTGTGAGGGCTGTGAGGGCCCCTCATCTCTCCCCCTTCTCACAGGCAGACACGCAGCTTGGGGGAATCATCTTAGAGCCACGAGAAGGAAACTGGGCCCCTAGCCCCACTTTGAAAGGATCCACCTTAACAGCCTAGACATGTCTAGACTGTAATGTGATAGGAGAATAAACTCCAAATTTGTTTAAACCCTCCCACCCCGGGTCTTTATTGGAGGAATCTAAATCATTCCTACCCAAATTATTGTTTCCAACTGTATTTTCTCATTCTTTCATGACCCTGGGAAGGAAGGCCCGATGTCAGATTTCAACAGGCCAGAAGATAAAGCACACAAGCTAAGATAGAGGTTTCCACCTCCTGTGTTCTGGACCCCTGAGGAAAGCAGAGTTTCGACTGAAGGGTCATCAGGCATTTTGCTGGCATCAGGCAAGATAGTCCATGTCATAGTCTGGCCAGGCCAATTCCCCCTGCAATCCCAGTGGCAATCAGTGGCTCTATGGTCTGCCAGGGGAAGGGATGTCAAGAAACTTGTTCCAAGTTAAGAAACAAGTGGGTCATCAGGAGAGGGGGAGGTGGCTTCAATCCCCAAACAGCTAATCCCACCTTTCTCTCCAGTGCTGGGCACTCCCACAGTGCAGGCAAATCCTAGATCATTCAATCTCACACACTTATTTGCAAAGGAGGAAACTAAGGGATGAGGAAGTGAACACTGGCACTGGTTGCACATTGGTTAGAGAGAAAGTTATCAGCAGGTCAAGGCTTAAACCCACATCTCCTGGTCACCAACTCTGTACTTCATAGATTTTAATCTAGATCCCTAGCCTAGATTCTTTTTGTTTCAACTGCTGGAAGAGTTCAGCTCCTAGGAATTTAGGAATATGCAAATCTTACTCCACCCTCAGAACTCTCCTGCCTAAGAACTCAAGACTCCTTGCTTTTATACCATCTATGCCGAGCCCTGCCATGCTGGGCATTGCTCATTTCCATTCTGTTCACTTCCATTCTGTGTGTGTGTGTGTGTCTGTCTTCTCTTACTCTCATACACACACCTTCATAAATCAGTGTGTGGAGTTATTCACAGCTGGTTTGTCCTTAAGATCATCATTTCAAAGAAATTCACAGAAAATAAGAACTTGGGAAGTGGGAGTGGCAGTCTTTATTCCTCTATATTCATTTTGGTCCTTGCCAACTTACACATGTATCCATTTCAAGACCCTCATTCATTTTGGCTTTTAGTATGTATTTCTGGAAACCCACACCAATTAGCAGTGGGCAGTGAAGGAACATTTCATGTGTAAGGATGTTTCTTATAAATAGAAACTTGGACTCCAGTAAATATCTGATAATAAGGGGCTGGTAAATCAAGTATGTTTATGCTCACATGATAGACTTACTCAAATAAAAATTATGCTTTGGAAGCATATTTATCACATTCATCCAGTCTCATTCAGTCAATTGTAGGAATGAACATTATTTTATGTTCTCCTGAGAAAAAAATATGTGGTAGTTAACTGTAACAACTGTCACTAAATAGAAGGTATAACTGTGACAGATACAGGTTTCATGGACTCCACCTCCACTCCAGATGCTGGAACTCCAAATACCATCAGTACCAAGAAGAAGCACGCTGGGACATGAGGGTGGAGCTGAGCAGCCAGGTTGGGATAAAACCAGACATGTGGGCTCCGGGGGCTTCTTGGCCTGGGGGTTCACAGCTGGTCATGTGACTCTTGATCAGCTTTCAGTGTGCTATTGGGGTTCAAGTCAGCAGAACTGGTAGGACATTCTAGTTAACTTATATTTCTCTCTCTCTTTCCCTGGGTTGTTCCTTTTTCCTTTCCCCATATAAATAAATAAACCCATTATCAGACCTTTTCATGTGTGTCCGCAGTACAATTGAATCTTAGGTGCGTGGGTGAGGACCCACAGACAGGCAACCCAGTTCACATTGGGGTGCCCTGTAACATAACTAGTAGATCAACTGAAGACATGCCTCGATTTTAGACATCATAAAATGTGAATGATTGTAAGATATGAAATAAGGCATAAATTCTACCACAGGGAAGTGCTCCTGATACACCCTGTAACATTAAATATAAGGTTATATTTAAATACACAGGGGTGGGGCGGACGAGTCAAAAGAAAAGAACCAAAATGCAAGGGGTTATATCTTTCAAAGGTGATATTTTAGTTCTATCTTTACACTTTTTGGATTTTCAAATTTTCCAGAATGAGCATACATACTTCTGATAATCTCAAATACACGTGGTTGGTTTGAAAATAAACATATAAATAGAATGGAAAATGAATAGAGCACAAAAGGAGCAGTTGAGTGGGGGTAGAGGCTATTCCTGCATCTCCGACTTGCATGTCCTTCGGGAGAGAAGTTCCCACGAGCCACACTGTGGCTGGGGCACATTCGCAGGTGCTGAAGGACAGCAGTTGGATTCACTTAGCTGTTGTTCAGCCCATGGAATGTCTCCCAGTTTTCTGCTAACACAAACAATGCTTTGTACAAAATGCTTCTTTTATTTAGCTCTTGGCCTCCTCCAGGGCATGGAATGGAAGGTGCTACCTGACATCTCTGGGTGTCAGCGGGCATCTCTGTGAGTGGGAGTCAAGGCTCAGGGAGGTGTCCACTCTATACTCTGCATCTATAAGGGGACATGTGGGACTGGCCTGAGGCTGTGCTGGCCTCCCAAACCCACCTCCCAGAAGCTGAAATCCTTCAACCTGGGAGCAAAGTATCATACCCCGCAAGGTGATCATTGGTTTGAATGAGTGAAAATGAAGACATCAATTCCTTAAGAGGTGGGGTTCCAGGAGAGGGGTGCACTCAAATATAGAAGAGGACCCTATGTGAGATCAGATTTCCAGAAACAGAATTTAAAGACACAAGGTACCTACCTGGTGGGGAGACAGGAGGGGGTGAGGCAGGGGACATGATGGGGAACGCAGAGAGTCTTGGCACCAAAGGAAAGGATACGAAGAGGAGGCCTAGGACACGGGCCACCAACTCCAGGGAAAGCAGCAACTTTAATGCCTTGTCTGCCTGTGGAGCGAGGGAAGTGCCCAGTCTCCATCCTCTTTGGCTGTCATGCCAAACCCTCCAGAGGTACTTGTATCAGTAGGAGAAGGTGGCAAGCAGAGGAATGTAGGGGTGCAGGATGCTCCAAAGATCCACACCCCCTCAGGAGGTGCCCAGCCACGTCTTTGCCCAGCAGGCCCAAGGGACCCATCAACATATCAGGAACTAGAGGAGGACCAGGAGACTAAGGTTTGAATCGCGAGTCCTTCAAGTGACCCTCAGCGTATCACGTGCCTTCCTGCGTTCGGCTTCAGGAAACCGTAACTGAAGGGCGTATAAGCCAAGTGACACTGAAGGTCCCTTTTGGCTTCAACATCTTACGGTTCTAGAATAAATGCAACTTTGTCAAGTCACGCATGTTTTATTTTTTTTTCACATGTTTTATATTTTTATATATAGTTATTACATTTTGATTACAGCTACATAGTTAAGGCATATAGCGTAGTGATACGATAAACATGCATAGAACAACGATCACAAAAGCAAGCTAATTACGTATCTATCTCCTCATAGTTCCCTTCTCTGTGCAGTGAGCCAAGAGAGATTTACTCAGAAAACTTCCAGTACCCAACACAGTATTTTCACTACAGTCCTCAAGCTATACATTAGAACTGTAACTCATCCTTTATAACTGCAACTTGATATCCGGCGACCAATAGCTCCCGTTTCCCCAACTGCCTTTGTGTTTTTTCCCCTTAGTTTCTACATATAAGTGAGCTCAAGCCTTGATTTTGTTTGTTATTTCTGTGTCTAGGTTATTTCCTTGAGCTTCACACCCTCCAGCTTCATCCATGTTGCTGCAAACGGCAAGATCTTTTTTCTCTTGTACATATTGTCGCTTAAGGACAGGGATATATTTGAAAAATACATCGTAAGTGATTTCTTCATGCGAATGACACCATTGTGTCGTGTGTGCCCGTATGAGATTTCTCTATCCGTCCACCCGACGTGGGTGCTCAGGCTGTTTCCATATAATAGCTCTTTTGAATAGTCCTGCAATGAACATGGGGATGCAGGCATCTCTTCAACATCCTGTTTTCATTTCCTTTGGGTACATACCCGCAAGAATGAGTGGACAATATGGTAATTCCATTTTCATTTTTTCCAGAAATCTCCGTACTGTTTTCTACTAAGTGTACCAGTTTATGCTCTTACCAACAATGCATATGTGTTCCCTTTTCTCCACATCCTCACCAAGTCTTGTTATCTTTCATTGTTTTGATAAAAGCCTTCCTAAGAGGAAGGAGGTTTAGGGTCACTGTAGTTTTGTTTTCCATGATGATTAGCGACATTAAGCATGAGCTCATGTGTCTGCTGGCCATCTGCATGTCTTTGGGAAACAGTCTGGTCAAGTCCTCTGTCCCTTTGCATTTGAGCTGTTTTTGTTTTTGTTTTTTTCTATGTGAGTTCCTTTTCTATTTTGGATATTAGCTCTTTTCTGGACACATAATTTAAAATATTTTCTCCCAATCCATGCCTAGGTTGCCTTTTCATTTTGCGATGGATTCCTTTGTTGCATAAAACTTTTTAGTTTGATGAAGTTCCACTTGGTGACTTCTGTCTGCTTTTCTAGCATTTCACCTTATATTTAAGTCTTTAATCAATTTTTATTTGATTTTGGTATATACTATAACATATGGATTCAGTTTCACTCTTTTGCAGTTTTCCTAACACCATTTATTGAAAAGACCATTCTAACCTCATTGTATATTCTTGGCTCCCTTGTCAAAAATCAGTTGACTGCATATGCTCAGGTTCATTTGGGTGCAAATCACTGCTTTCCTTCCTTTCCTTATCTGTACAAGGCTCAGCATTAGGACTGCAGGAATGTGAAATGGAAGGAGAAATATTGAATGCACCGAGCTACCACCTCGTTAGTGACAAAGCTCTTATTTCCCCATTCCACAGACAATAAACTGAGGCCTATCAGGTAGTCCAACAACGTCAGAGTAATCATGGCTGAGTGGAGAGCCTAATCCAAGTTAACCCCTGGGCCTCATCTTATCTCTAAGGGGGGGAAATACAGCTTTTGCCTTCATAGAACTCACAGTTCACTAAGAGTCTGAGGTTAGAGAACTAAGGCACTGCTGGGAGGCAGAACAATGCCTAATTGACCCCCACAGAGAGCTGGGGAAGGAGTCGAGGAAAAGCTGGCATGGATGTCTGCCTCAAGTTTGACTCAGATTCCAGATTCCCAGTGCAGGACTAGAGGCAAGGGAGAGGAGGAATAGCATTTGGAGTAGAGGAAACAGCACCAACAAAGGCATGAATGGACAGAGGGCAAAGGTCGTGGGCCACTTTGAAAGAGCAAGGAGTCTGTTGTTTCTGAAACAAAGGGGTGTGGAGATCAGGGCCTGGGTAGGGTGGGGGTAGGGAGCAGCAACAAGGGGCTTGGGAAGGAAGGGTAGGCCATGAAGGGGCGCATAATGCACCCAAGCCAGACCCAGGCCTTCCTCCCCAGGGGCAGGCAGGGGGATAGGCAGTTGGCCCAGCCCACTTTATAAACTGGGCACCAGAGCCCCTGTGCCACCCTGTGGAGCCCTGCCTCCTACCTAGGTGTGTCCATCTGCAGCTACTGGGGCACCAGGTCTCCTGAGGACAGGGCCCGTTTCTGATCATCTAAGACCTACCGCCTAGGAGATCGTCCACAAGCGTTCATCTAGTTAATTCTGAACGACAAACGGAATCGGCCCCCCATCTATTTTCTCTCTGTGCCTGAGTCTCTGCCCAGGTTTCCACCAAGAAAACTGGGGTGGAAGGGAGGGACTGATTGCACAACTACGGGCCCCCTGGGGCTGATGAGCTGGCCAATCTGGATGATTCATGCAGACTCCAGGTCAAGTCAGGGTACTGAGCGGGACCTCTCCACACTCTCCCGCCCCATTCTTTCCCCTCTGCCATCATAGCCAGGGACGACCACAAGGCATGTGGTGCAAAGAAGCTCTCCAATCCATGTCCTCACCCAATGACCCTGGCTCACCCCCGCGGCCAGGGCAGCAGCTCCCTTCAGTAGCTTTTGTGTCTGGTTAAGTCACACAGAGCTCTCTGGGTAAAGGCCAGTAGTGAGGGAGCAATGAACTGTGGGCGCGGGTGGGGCAGGGCAAGGAGTTGGGGCGGGCGGCAGAGAGCAGATGGAGACCAAGTTTCTTCCCTCCCTTCCCCGATGACAATTCACCAAACTCAGTCCAAGCCACCTCTATGTCCCCAGCCGCCTCAGCCTGACCCAGCGTCCAGCAAGACCTTCACTTCCCCTTTCCACTGACCTCACGCTGGCTCCGGCCCTCCCTGCCTCATGTCTGGAGTTTTGCTGGGCCACAACCTGATCTCCTGGTCCTGAAGTTTACAGAGTAAAGACCCTCTGCTTAATTGTAAACCCCTTTGGGAAGAGGGAAACCAATCCCTAAGGGCCTGTGTGACCCAGTTCACAAGACCCTCTTCCCCTCTGCCAGAAAAGACAAGAGCAGGGACACAGGGGGATGAGGGCAATACTCTGACACAGAAAATAGGCCCCTGCTGAGCCCTGTGCTCCCAACCAGGCATTTCAAGTCATTTCTGTCACCCTCTCCCATTCCCTAGGCCACAGGCATCCAGCCATCCATGCCAGAAGGCCCAGTTCAAAGGCTCTCTCACAGAGACCTCCTCCCCCTCCTCCCCCAGCGTGTGCTCATGGACCAGCGCCTCCCACAGAATTCAGCTGCCCCCAGAGCTCAGGGCCTGAGTTTGAACTGTGCTCGGCGCCGGCACCAGCCCTGAGTAGCCATTTAAGTAAAAACTCGTGGGCTTTTAGTCAATACTTGTTGCAAGTATTTACTAAATAGATAGAAGACTGGAATAGTGACCTCAGGGGGAGTGCACAATGACAGCAAGGAGGATGGTGATGATGCTGATGCATCCCAGGTGCATCCTGGAGCACCTCGGGTCCCTCTTGGGGGCCCAAGGAAGCTCATCTCTCCAGGGGGAGGGCAGAGAGCAAAGCCTGGAGGATGCAGTCACTCAGGATTCAGAAATTCTGGTTGCTGGGGGAGATCCCTCCCCAGGAGAACTGGGAGGAAGACGGGGGATGTTCCTGACCCTCTGTTCTCACATCACCCTCCAACAAATCCCTTTGCTACACAAGGAGCCAAATCCTTGAGAACTAAAAACTCCCCCCAAACACACACACACACACACACACACACACACACACACACACGAAGGTGGAAAGAGGGCTGGGCTCCCCGCCAGACTGTGGGTCAGCCTGCACGGATTGGCCTGGCCAGGGGAGTTGTCCCCAAGGCTGCGGTCCTGAGGGGATGAAAGTGGGGGCGGGGGGAAACCTGCTCCCTGGCCCCTTTCCCAGGATGCCTGGAAACTGTAACCACCACCCTGTGTGAGCAGCCATAGGGGGCCAACCTCTATCACACTGCCCTGGGCAAAGCCCAGCCTTGGAGTTTTGGCTCTGGGCCTGTAGCAGCCTTGGTGAGGCCCTAGCTCGGTCTTGGCTGCCTGGGTCCGAAGGAAAGGAAACATTTGCCCAGAGGCGGGTCGCGGGAGAAGTGTGTCAGCCCTTCACCAGGGCAACATTTTGGTCTACTAAGCCTTTTGAGGCTGTGGTCCAGTGGTGGCAGCTGGGGGTGGGGCAGGCAGTGGTTGGGCAGCTAGGAACCCTCACTCACAGCCCGTATTTCATGAGGTGCTATGCTGGAGGTGAGACCCCAAAAGACATTTTTGCAAAGGACTGATTGGAAAGGACTCTGAAGTGGGTTTCACTCCTGCTTGAATCTGACGTGGAAGTGATGCCGTGTGGCCCCTGGGATGACGTCCATAACAGGTCATGATCTCTGCCTCGCCTGCTGGGCAACATGCCCCGGGAGCCCTGGATGCCACAGCACACAGAGATGGCATGTGGAGACGCTTCCCAGCCTTCCAGTCAACCCAGTCCAGGGCCCAGACAAGAGAATGCAGAAACTTCCAGAAGATTCCAGCCTCTTAGATGCTCAAGTAACTCATTTGTGTTTTCCTGTCTGAGAACCCAGACATGTGGCACAGAGACACACTCTCCCTCGGTGTCCTGTCAGAATGACTGACCCACAGAACCACGCAGCCCTGGGGATCCCTCCACCTACTCCAATATCTGCTTCTGCCCACAAGCCAGGGAGAAAGCCAAGAGGCATGTTTGGGGAAGGCTCCTTACAGGCCGCTCCAGCTTGGGACACCCTTTGCCTGCTCCAAATCAATCCAGTTAATAGAGGACCCCAGCCAGCAGCTCAGGGTTTGGGGCGGGGGGGGGGCATGCTTTCCATACCCATCCTCTCTGCCAAAAACTTCCCCTCCATCTGGAGCTGTCAGAGCTCACCAGTGATACCAGGGGAAATGTAACTCTATGTTCACTTAAGCTCTAGATTTTTCTCTCAGTTTCAAATATTTTGGCTCACCGTAATCATGAGCTAGCAAAACAACCCATCATTTTAATGCTTTTCTATCCACACTGCATTTTCTACATGGCCTCTTCCATCTGGAAGCAGCTCAAAAACCTTGCAGCCCAGTGTCAGGGTTGGGACAAGGGAAATGTTTACCTTAAGGAAGCAACAGATCAGCAGTTGTGGTGCCCAGATCAATCGAATGAACACTCATAGTCTGCAGCCTGCATGGAAGTCCAGGCCCTGGCAATGCAGAGCCCAGCCATGCTGGTCCAGATTCAGGAATCCCAGAGCTGCTGGTCCAGCTAGAGCAGAGGCCAAGCTTCTCGTGTTCTCCCTCAGGACAGCAGATGGCTGCTCCTACCTTGAGGACTTCCTTCTCATTCACCTCCTCAGTTGCTGCTAAGAAGAGCCCCAGGCTCCTACCCTGCCCCCTCATTCACTTTACCCACTCCTGCCTCCCATCAGCATGTTGGGGGAGCTTCAAATAAAAAAGCTGGTGCCTGTCGCAGCACCCCGGAGATTCTGATTCATTGATCTGTAGGGGCCTGGGTAATACTAACAATACCCACGGATCAGCCCCACTGACCCACCTTCTCTGGCCTGAAAGAATTTAACCACCGCCCATCAGCTGGTGTCTCCAAATTTTCCACCCCAGGCCTGGGCCTCCCTCCTGAGCTTCAGATGCATCTATTTAGACTCTCCAGACATCTCTGACCTCACACATCAGTAAGTACCGGTCCTCCTCCATCCCAATCCGTTCCTCCCAGTGGAGATGCCCAGTCACTGGGACCTTCACCCACCAGGCTGCTGGAACTCCAAACCCAAGAACCGTCTGTGAGCCCCCTTCTCCCTCAGTGCAGGCACCTGTCAGGTTCACTTCTTTCTCAGTCTCAGGGCACCTGCATTATGCAGATGACTCCTACAGGGCATAATCCCGGTGTGCATGAAATCCTGTATCCGTCTGCACTTGACATGAACATTTCTCCACACCACCACGTCATTTTGGTAGTCTAATTTTTAACAGTTGCAGAATGTTCCGTGGAAAGTGCTGCCTGGTTTACTCCGCCGCTCTCAGACGGTCAGGATTTTATGTTACTTCCATGTTCCGTTGTTATAAATAATACTGTGATGAGCAGTTCGCTGCACAGTCTTTCCCTCCTCTGGATTATTTCTTTTGGACATATTCCCAGAAGTGGGATGACTAGGTCACAGGATATGGACATTTTTATGGCTTGTGATGCATGCTGCCAAATTTCTCTCCAAAAAGGTAAGTAGCCCGTCTTTTTCTGTGTCTTTGAGAATGGGCTCAGGCAACTCTGGAATAGGCTGCCTTGCGAGCTAGGGCAGTCACGGGCAATTCCTGGGAGTTTGGAGTTTTCCTCTGGCTCTCTTTTTAAAAGATGCTTAAGGGCCCTCCCTGGTGACACAGCAGGTTAAGGCACAGCAGTAAGAAGCTAAAGCCGCTTCCACATGAGTTTGATTCCCGCCAGCCCCGGAGGTGATCCACATGGCGCAGCAGACTTCTCCTGACCTGCCCGCTGCTCCCCTCAGCAGTGTACTTCATCAATCTGCCTGTTCTGCTCCCTGCTCTGTGTGTGTGGTGAATCCTCTCACCATCCCTGCACCTCTGGCCTGCACCCCAGTTCTGTATGCACAAATAAATAAATCTTTAAAAAAATGCTTAAAATGTGCTTAATTTTCTTCTAATTATCAAAACAATAAGGCACAATATAAAAAGGCACACACAGAAATACAACAACACATAAGCACCCATGATGCCACCTTTCCAGGGTCTCAGGAAACACTATTCCAACAGTGGGAATGCTTAGAAGAGGAACACACTGAGTTTATACGAAGCGAGGCTGCTGACTTTACACCACAGCTCATGCAGGGACCCTGACCTTCCCGGAATAGTCCTCTGGAAAGGACAGGCATGTATTCTAGACACA
>NW_004567124.1:4202904-4213561 GCF_000260355.1 Condylura cristata
AAAAAAGAAAATTCAAACTGCTTTTTAAACTCCTAGTGTGTAATTCCACGTAGGGCTGGCTAGGGATACCCTTGTTGAGGGTTTATCTTTATTAATAAGGTTCCTCGTCTTAGCTACAACTCAGAATCGTTCAGACACAACTTGGGTCCTTTCAATGCAGGAAGATGTTTGGGGGGCTGGGGAGAGGCTGGTCATGAGCACCAAACTGATTTGCAGATCTGGGAGTTGATGCTGACAGCTGCTGTCAAGCAGACCTGAAACATGCTGCACAAAGGTGGGAGCCCCTGAAATATTTGTGGAGAGGAGGGGGGACTCAGGGTGATGACAATAACCACACACAGTAGGGACAGAGGACAGCTCACATTTATGCGAGACCTTTTGTTGGGCTGTGTGCTAGATGCTTTTAACATGTGAAATAAATTTAGTGTTCACAACATTACTGGTACATCAAGCAGACACTATGATTACTTCCATGTACAGATGAGGAAACTGAGGTTTAAACTCTTGCCCAGGGCCGCACAGCTAGGGAGTAGACAGGGGTAGGATTTTGGACCCAGGCCGTCGGACTTTAGCAGCCAATTCTGAATCGTGTGGGTGCACGTGTTCCAGGGTGAGCCTTAGCAGAAGACCAGCTGCCCATCTTGAGTCTATGGTGCAGAGCTCCACACTGTGTTCTGCCCACGTTGGCCTCCCCACTCAGATGCAGTGTCCCCCTGAGTGTGAGCCTGCCAGGGCTGCTGGAACAGAATGCTACAGACCAGTTGGCTCAGGCAGCCTCACTGTTCAGGAGAATGGAAGGCCAAGATCAAGATGCCAGCGGTCTTGGTTCCTGTGAGACCCACCTCCCTGGCTTGTGGACAGCCACCTCCTCATGGTGTTCATAGGAACTGTTGCATGTGCTGAGCACTCCTGTCTCTTCCTCGTCTCACGAGGACATCAGTCTTGATCCCCTAGAAGGAGAGCACATGCACAGAGAGGCTGTGCTTGCCCAGTGGGGAGGTGTCTGTCCACAAGCCAGGAACCAACCCTATTGGGCCCTGATCTTGGACTTCTAGAATTTGGGGCTCTACCTTATACTTCTTGGTTTAACCTGAATGACCACCTTAAAGCCCTATCTCCAAATACAGTCACACTGGGAATTAGGATTTCAATGTATAAAACTGTACACAATCAGACCATGACCCCACATCAACTTGGCTCTGCTCTGAAAGACACAGATGTCTGACCTTGGCCACTGTCCCCACAGCTTCCCCTCCATGAAGACTCTTCCTCTATGACACCTTATGTCAGCAGGATTGACAAACATGCTTTTCTCACTAGTTTATGATTATTTGGAAGTTACCAGTCAACTCGCACTCATCTGTGTATACCTGCCCATTCATTCATTCAACTCATCTATTCATTTGATTAGAGACAGCCACCTAGTTTAGAAATCATCTGTTAGAAGCCAGAAGTATGTTAGCCCTGGGACTTCATCAGTGTACCAGAGGCAGCCACAGTTCTGCACCCCAACTCCCTCCCCATGGTACTCTCTCACCTCTCTCACCTCTCTCTCCCAGGCCCCGTCTCTCACCTCAGCCTGTCAGGCTTCGGACAGGCTCACTTTGAGCTGGAACTCTTCAGTCCACTCCTGCTCAGGGGAGCAGGTGGTATGCATTCAGTGGGGAGCTGTTTCCAAGCCAAGGGTGGCAAAGCTGTTCCCCTCCCAGAAAGTACAATTATAAATGTCCCAGCAAGAAAAATGGATGTGTGCTTGCACACATCATAGAAGCAGTCCCTCTTTGTTCAGGAAACAGGCTTGCTTTCATGAATATTTCTATTAAAAGCAGAAAGGAAGTGCCTCGCGGTGTTCCTGGAGAGCAAGAAGGTGGGCGTTGCTCATCTCTCTGAACCGCCTTTCACTGAGGTGGAGAACTATGAAACGCCCTCATCCTTACCAGGGGAGGCAGCAAAAGGAGAAACCCCAAAGTAGGGCAAAGCCATGGGCGCCCCCTGCCCCTGCCCCCAGCCAGGACTGCCCAAGAAACTACTGTCAAGGCTACTCTAAGTGACCCTGGTGGCCTGGAGACATGGCGGGGTCCTGTTTAGCTAGACAGTGATGGGGGTGGTGGGGGGGGGCAAGGCCCTTCTTGCTCCTGAGAGGGCACTGGGAGCCCTTTTAGTTCATCTCTTTCTTAGTGGCCTGAAAAGTCCATATTAAAGTGAATTAAAACATCTAGGTAAAGCGCGCACGTGCGTGTGTGCACATGTGTGTGTGTTCAGTGTGATTTGACCAAAGACCCCAATCACTGCAGGACCCTCCTCCTTGCCCTTCCCTTGTCCCGTCCATAGCACCTGTCACAGGTAGTGAGAGAAGGGAACCCCTGAACCCCAAGGAAAGGAACTTTAATACATTTGGTGTGCAATACAGAAAAGACAAAGGATATAGTTTCTAAATCAAACATCAAAAGTTGCCCATCCCCTGTGGGTAAAGTCCACCCAAAAGGGATTGGCCCAAAGAGAGGCCTGAAAGCCGCCACAAGACTAAAGCACCTTCTAGCTGGGACCCATGGAAAAGGGTCAGAAATGGCCAGACAAATCTGGGAGGAAAAAAGCAAAATTAGAATCAAGATAAATGCTGCCAGAGTGAACCTCCCCCACGGGTCTCTCACCCACATCTGTTTCACCCAGCCCAGGCCCAAGAAACAAGAGCCGCTTCTTCACATGTCTGTCTGCTCCCAGTGCCTCCCTCAAGTCTCCTCAGGTCTCCATCCTGCCTCCTTCTTCTTCAGTCTCCTCTCCAGCTTCTTCTTGCTCAGCTCCACCCTCCTTTTGGGTGGGGCAGGGGACATGGAACCTCCCCTTTTCCTGGGGACCCCCCGTTACACACCCACAGTGGCCTTAAGTGAAAATCGGAATACCTGGATATCTTTTACTCACAAATAAATTCAAGCCATAGTGTCTTTTTAAAACAGTCTTTTTAAACATAAATCTGGTGCCCCCCAACACAGTCAGCAGCCAGGCCGCACTCCCCCTGTGAGGCCCAAGTCCCCGCCCTCACACGCTGGGTCCTGGCACCTGGCCTCGGCACCCACGCAGCCCCATGCTCCACTTCTTTTGGTTCCTCAGGGCCTTTACTCTGCATCTGCCCTTGGCACAGCTGTGCTCCCTCTGCCTCTGTCATTCTTCCTATTGCTTGCTTGGCCAAATTCCCTGACCCTTGGGTCTCTGCTTTGGGACTTCCTCACCCCTCACGCACCCTCAACCTCGCCTTGGCCACACAGTGCTGTGAGTCAGCTGGTGAGATTTGCACCCGCAACCCACATGGCCCTGGACTCCAAGATCCACGGGGGGTGCAACCTCGGCCACATGCACTTGATCCTCTGTGCCAACGAAAGGCGTGGCCCAGGCAGTGCTGGGGGATGTTGTCAAAGGCAGCGACAGGTGGGCCCTCGACCTCTTGGCGGAGGCCCGGACAGGTATCTCACCCCGATCTGGACCTGGTGCAAGGTTTGCCACAGGGCGTGTCAGCAGATGTTAGCCTCGATAAAGGAAGGGTGTTGGGGAGGAAATAAAACCAGCTTTGGGGGTGGATGTGCACATCTCTGCTCCCGCCCATCAGCTGTCCACACAGCCCACTCTGACACCACCCAGCCTCTCGATGGAGACACCCACAGCAACCACAGAGAGGCCGCAGAGGCCTTGCCTCCAAGGTGGACTGGGAAGTGACCTGTCCTTGTAATTAAAAGTCAGAGAGGCAGCCTCTTGCCCACTCATTCTTCTCTCTCCAGGTCATTTCTGGAAACTGAGAGTCAGCAGGACAGCCGAGGGGGAGGTACGGAGGATGTGGAGAATGGCATGTCTCCCTTCTGAACCCTCTCTCACATTACATGCCCCCCCCAACCCCACCCCTGGGGTGACCAGGCTGGGTCAGAGCGGTCTTTCCACTTTCATTTCCACCCACAGTCATATGAGGCAAGAGGGTCTCTGAGCCCCTGGGAGTCACATCACTAGAGATGGGCCCTGGAATGGAAATGAGGGCAGAGAGGGGGACTAGCAATGATGCCTTTGTCTTCTGACTGAGTCCTGTCGAGACCAGGTCTGTGGCCCCAAAGAGGGAAGCAGGGGACACTCATTCTGGAGGGGCTGGTTACCTGGTACAGACCAATTTTGACGTGTACTTGACAAAGTTCACTCCTAAGCGTACTGCTGACATAGGTTCCGGAAACACAAAGTCCAGTGGCAAATGGCACTGACAGAAGACATTCCAAGAAGGCTTCCTGGAAGAGGTGGCACCTGAACCAGGCTTCAGGGAGTCCAAGGTGCAAAACAAATGACACTTAAACCACTAGAATTGGATGTTTGTGTATACATATTTTGGTAGAAGAGTTGCTTGTTTATTCGTGGAGGGTAGAAAGGAAATGCCTTGGTCAGCATTGACATTATGGGATCATCTGTGATTATCTTCTATCCCTGTGGCCCTGGGAGGGACCTGGACTACACCACTGGAGTCTTGGTAGCTATGTAGAGGCCACCCCATTTCTACCTCCCCAGTCCCAGGTCCCTTCTGGAGACACCTTGCCCAAACAGCAGCGACAGCAGGAGCCATCCACAGGAAACATGGGCAGGGGACCCCCAAATGCTCTCCGAGGATGTAGTTCATTAGGATGTATCCTTTGTTGCCATGGAGACAACAGGCCCACAGAGCCTAGCTAATAATCCCTGAATTCACTCAGGCCTCGAGCACAATTAGACAAGATGAATTTTTGAGTTGGAAGATAATGAGACCCGGACATCCGGAAAGCATACGGCAGCCTTCCCCGGGGACAGCAGGGCCTCCGGAGAGGATATGGCCGTCAAGGGGTCGCCAGGCTGCTGCCTCTTGAGTAGGAGAGGTCTGGGAGGGGCTGGGAGCACTTCCCCTCCTTCACAATTCTTCAAGGGCAGAGGGGCCTCAGAGCAGCATTGGGGGATGGGAGAAGAGAAGAATAAGCCCCTTCTCTGCCCGGGTCCTTGCAGAGACAGGGGCAAGCAGCTTTATTCTCCACCCCCTGATGAACTTGTGAACAAATGCATCTCACATGGCTGAAGTTACACTGCACACATACAAAGGTTTCTTCTACCCTTGCAAAAACCACAAATATGTCATTCAAAAATCTCTACTTGAACATGGACAGGGCCAGGCAAGAGGGAACACGCCATGGAGTCCGTGGCATGGGGTACATTCCCTCCCACGCGGGGTGGGCTGTGCCCTCTGGCAGGAGACACAGGATGTGTTCAGCGATGATCATGTCAACAAAGAAGTGACATGAGAAGGGGGAAGTTTGGAGAAAGGAGGGAGCCCAGAAGGCTCCATGGAGGTGGTGGCATTTTGGCAGGTCTTGAAAGTAAGAATCAGGAGGCCTTTGAGGGAGCAATAAAAGCACTAGCTGAATTTGGAGGCAGCAAGCAGACCAGTGTGGCTGCAGCCAGGGTGAGGGCAGGTAGAGGAGCCTGGTGGACAGAGAACACTAGTACTGGCTGAGTGGCCAGACAACGGGGAATCAAAGAACACAGGCGATGGCCTCTACCTGCTGTTCACCAGCTCGCCTCAGCAGCCACATGCATGCAGGCCTGCAGAAGTTCCGGTCAGAAGAAAATATTTCTTCTGGCAATGCTTGTGCATAAACCGAAATCTAAACACAGGTCATCTAGGCCTCCCTGGTGGCACAAGGGCTTAAGTCTCAGCACTACAAAGTTATCAGCAGCCGCTGCAGCAGGAGTTCAATCCCCGGCCAGGGAGCTGACCCACATGTTGCGGCAGAGCTCTCCTGACCTGCCCACTGCTCCCCTCAGCAGTGTGTTTCAGTCCATCTGCCTGTTCGCTCCCCACTCTGTCTCTGGTGAAGCTTCTCGCCCCCACACCTCTGGCCTGTACCCCAGTTCTTGTACGCATAAATAAATAAATCTTTTTTAAAAAATAAACACAGGGCATCTGAGAGATCAGTGCCTGGGTATACTGCAAAGAGAGGGGAAGAGGGGGAGGTGGGGGTGAGGGTGGTGGGAGTAAGAAGTCAGGGAGGCTGGGCTGCTGCAGAAGGGCAAACTGAGACAGCGGGAACAGCCTGGGAGCTGGCGGGCAGACGAGGAGAGGCGCCTGGCCCTCAAGCTCACCAGGGCCTTCCCTCTCCAGGGGTGTCGCTAAGATCCAGGGTTTCAGAAAGCAGGCCTCCTTTCCTGAGAAAACCAACCTGTCTTTAGATCATTTTTTCCCTAGGAGGCAACTAGCAAAATCTCTGCCCCTGCATGACAGAGAAACAGAAATGGCAAAGCAGCCTGCACTTCTCTGCCCCTTCTCCCCCTCCTCTGCTGGCCAGGAACCCAGCTCAGTTTCCTGGGAGCAAGGACACCCCGATACTACGGCTACCATCCCCTCTTCTCTGGAGCTGCCCACAGAGGCAGAAGCACTAATGCAGAGTGGAGCCTTGCATATGCAATGATTAGCTCAGTGCCAGGAGCGCAGCTGCCAGGCTAAATGCTTTACAATGACGGACGTTCTCAGGGCTCCAGACCATTATGCTAAATGCAGACACTGAAGCCACAGTAGCCCTTGGTGCAGGAACACATGCATTTTAACATGTCTTTATCTGTCAGTATCATCTTAGCCTTTTTTCCAGATCTTTTGCCGACCTACCTAGCTGTAAAAGATGAAAGGATCTTCAGTCTGTTGCTGTTGATCCTTAGGAAACTTAAAAACAGATTTTCATGTTTCTATAAAGAATACTTTAAATAAGTGTTAAAGCCGTTTTGCCTCTTGAGCTTCAGTGTTTGGTTTAATGATGGAGGCATCGGGAGGTACATAAACTGCACGTAAATCTGTTTCTCTGTTCACAACCCCTCCAATTTTCTATTACTCCTACATAATTTCACTCCTCCTCCTCCCTCCCCAAAAAAATGCCCTCAGCCCCGAGTCTGAAGAAGGTAGGTGATTCATTTGGGGGGTCAGGATCTGGAGCAAAGGACCACTGGCCTAACCAGCACCTCCTCCCGGGTCCCCCAGGAGGCCCAGTCTCTTGTGATTTCAACCCCCACGCTCTGCCCACCCACTCATCAACCTGGACACCTCATCCTGCTTCCTCTCCACCTCCACTGCTTCCACTGGCCAGCCAGCCGACCATCCCCTGGGCAGGCCCTCAGACAGGGAGCGGGACAGAGCCACACCAGGCCCCGGCCCTATCATTTGCCCTTAGCAACTCAGCGAAGCCTCTTGGTACCAGAAAAAACAGTGATTTTTCTTTGTATGGTTTTGGTTTTGCTTGTTTTTTGCTTGTTTTTGGACATAGAACCTAGCGGTAAGGTATGACCTCAACACAGTATTTCTCAGAGGCAAACAGCCAGGCAATGAAGGGCATGGGTTGTAGAGTGCATGAGGAACCCTGGCTCCGTGCCAGTTCATTAGTGACCTCAGGCATGTTGCTTAACTCCTCCGAGCCTCAATTTCCTCATCCACAAAGTAGATGGGACAGTGACACCATCCCCAGCCCGCGCCTATCAAGCTGTTGAAAGGATGACTGGAGATGCATGGGAACAGCTCCCCTCTGCCCTCGGTCACCTCTAAATTAGCACTCCTGTGTCTATCTTCCTGGTTGCTATTTGCTGCTTGTGAATTCAAATCCTACAGCAAACCCCAGTCAGCCCAGCAAGCAGCAAGGCCACGCCTCTTCATCGGTTCTCCTTGACCTGAGAAGGCTGTCTCTTCACCGCTCTTTGGTTCTACTCAATTTAAAATGAGCAGAGCACCAATTCCCTGCAGGAAAAAATAAATATGCTTCTGCTCAAAATACTAATGAGGTTGGATGCGAGGTGAGGCTGGCAGGGGAGGGCGCCCTGAGGACCTCTGCCGAGTCCCCCTGGCCCAGTTTGGAGCGTCCCTGCTCACCGGAAAGAGGGCGGATCTGAGGCTCCTGCTTGGCTCTACAGGCCCCAACAGGACTCCAGTTGGCTCAGGGGACTCAAGGGAGGGGGTGTGGAAAGCCAGCTTCAGCGCTGCTCCCTGGTGCCTGCATCAGGGGGGTCCCTAGGAACACCCTGACGGTCGGTCAGTCATTTTCCCCTCCTCCCTCTCAGTCACCAAGGCCTGAGATTCCTCTTCTCTGTTCCCACCGCCTCTGCTCTCACCCAGAGACCCTCAGGGACTCAACACAGTTGCTGAGCTCTGGCCTCTGACTTTGGCTTCTTGCCATCAGTCCTTCCCAAGCGAGCACTTCAAGCAGCCAGTCGACAAACACTGCTGAGCAGGAAGGGTGCAGCAGCCTGCCTGTAGCGGGCAGGAGGGCTCACTGTGAGGCAGCTCCACCCTCCTCCTCACCCTCCTTTCTGACCTCTCCTCAGCTTCCCAGACCAGGGCCTCATGATTATGGCTTGAATAGCCGGCAGTGGCCTCTTTGAGCCTTGCAGCTGGACTCTGCGCCAGAAAGATCTCCCAGGTGCCACGTGGCTCCAGCCCCCTTCCTGCACCCCGCCGGCCTGCCGATCTGCCTCTCAGAGCCAGCCACCCTCTCTAAGGTGGCCGCTCCCAGCCCGCGCCCCTTGGACCCAGCATCTTCCTCAGTAGCATTACCTGCCGTCCTAAACACTCTGTGATCGTCCTGTCTCCCCACCCTCTGGGGCCAGTTCCCCGGGGGGCAGGGACATCTTCTGCTTTGCGCTTGTTGTTGACTTGTCCATCACCCCATGCATGGTGTCTGGCACAGCGTGTGTTTGATGAATGTTCATTGTTGTGGAAGCTAATGACTCCACTATGTCTCCTCCCTACGAAATGCTCTTTACTGGCCCACTTCAGTCCACTCATGCACAAGGAGACCCAGCTCTTTGACCCCCCTCCTTCCCAGGCTTTGAACTCCCCACTCAAACAGCCCCCCCCCACCTCAAAGCCCTGAAGGGACCCAGGAGTGCGGCAGCCCTGGCCCCTGCTCATGGGGTTCTCCCCACCTCCACTCTTCCCCAAATCCTACTTGTCCTCAAAAGAGCAGGAAACACCACCCCCTGGAAGCCTAGTTCACTCTCCCAGAGCCTGGAGCCTCAGGACCTGGGTATCACCTTGAGGTCTCTGTGCTCCCCTCTTTAAAGTCAGAGATTGTAGCCTTGAAGTTGTCAGTGTCCTGCAGGCCTCAGTGATGCTAATTTGTATTAAGATTCTGATTGTTTCAATATTAATAACCTTTCTTAACAATTACCTCAGCAAGCTAGCCTAGGAACTGAGAAGAGAATCCCAGCCCCTAGGGAAAAGCCCCTAAGCCCTGCCCCAGGGCTGAATAGTAAGCCGGGGGTGCCCTTCTTGCTATGGGCAGGAAGAAGAGCTGAGAGAGATAACTGAGATGCTCTGAGGTGCCACCAGGCTCTCCCGAAACCACAGACTTTCACTTATGAAGACAAAACCAGAGCCTTTGCTGGGGGAAGTGCTACCTTGCTCCTCAGTGCTGAAGCTGGGGGAGGGGAATGTAAACTGGACACTGTGTCCCCTTCCTGGGAGGAAATCCTGCCAGCATTCTCAGGGACATGGGACAGTGAGGCTCAGCTGGAGAAGGAAGGGAAGGGACTCCTGGGCAGGCCTGGGTCCAGGGCCCTCCCTCTGGCCTGATCCCATTGGCTGTAGCTTGGGCTGCTGGCTGGGCTGATGGCTTAGTGCTGCTTCCAGTCTGTTCTCTGGCCTTGGACACCCCAGGACTGGGACTTTTTGCACAATTCCTACCTCCATTCCTACCTCTTGGCTTAGGAGCAAAGCTCATGTGACTCTCAAGGGGAAGGCAGAGCTGGATTGATACTTCCTCTCTTCACAGTTGGAAATAAATACCCAGAGAGGTTAAGTAGTCCAATCAAAGTCACACAGCATGTTAGAGGCAGGGCCCAGAATAGAGTAGGCTGAAATTTCTTGTTATTCTTTGGAGTCACCAGGAAAGCATGTGTTGAAAGGCTTTCCTGGGACTGGAGGCAGGAGGCTGAGAGAGCTTTCTGTCCCCTCCATAAATCGCAACACCCTCCCCACTTCCTTCTGAAAGCACACAGGCTCTGTCTGGCTTCAAACCCAAAGAAATTCCTTGTCGACTCACTGGTTCTCAGACATGGGGAGCAGCCCATTCCCTGCGGCTTCTTCCCTGGAGGATGTGTTCAATAAACAGAGCCCCTTTCTCATCTTCCTGCATAAATATTTCAGGAGACTAAGAAATAAACAGAACTGTGTTTGATCTGTTGCTGGCTACTCAGAAGCAGGGGTTCCTCCATCCAGGCAGCATCCTGGTACTGCAGTGCGCCCCAGCCATGGGAAATCCACAAAGGCGGGACCAGTCACCTCCTGCGGGCCTGCTCACCTGGGTTGGAAGACCTGGGGGGAACAGGACAGCACACCCCCTTTGTTTGTTTGTGTTTTGGCAGAAGCGCCCTCACCCGCTCACCCCCTGCTTGCTCTTCCTAGAAATGGGCGAATATGATCTGCTCTGTGTCTGTTGTTCTTGGGGAGGTTTTAGTTGCTGAGGCCCAAATTTACCCCACAGAGGACATTAGGTTCCCACACTGGCGGGCATCACCTTTACAGAAGGGGCTATGGAAGAGCCTCCAGAACAGGTAGGAGAGGCGCTTGCCTGGAAACCTGGGTAACTTAGCAGGCCAGTCCTAAAACTTCCCTGACTCCTCCCCGCAACAC
>NW_004567124.1:4213661-4234237 GCF_000260355.1 Condylura cristata
CCCACACACACTCCTTTTGCTTATTCATCCAAGCACTCATGGCTCGCATTACTGTTGGATATGGAACATTCAGCATCTCCCCACTGCTACAGGACTCTGTCTTCCAGACTCTCCTTTCCTCTGCTTTCCATCTTGCCCCACCCAGCTCCCCAACCGCATGTCTGCTTAAGCCACAGTCCAGAGTGAGCTTGACTCCTACCTTTCTCCCAGGAACCTTTTCCTTTCCTAAATGCTGCTCTGTCTTTGCCTTTTCTCCTTCCGTTGTTTCTCTCACCCTCCTCAGGATGGCACACGAGCCACCTCTGCCATGAAGCCTTCCTCGACCATCCCACCTCTCCACGATCTCCTACTCAAGCTCCTCCCTGGGGCTGCCACCCACCCAGCAACTGCGCCTGTGACTCTCTCACGTGGGAGGACGTCCCCTGGCCACACCTACAGGCAAATAGAGAGGGAGCTCCAGTTCTGGGAGAGCCAAGTGTTGCGTCTGAGCAGGTCTGTTCCACATGGAAGTGTGTTGTGAAGAAATTCTGAGGCTTGACCCCACTTCCCTGAGATTCTGATTCTATTGTTTGGGAAAGGGGGACAGGAGGATCAACTACCACATTTGCAGGGCCCCTCGTTCAAAAATGTACGAAGCCTTACAAACTAGTAGCAGCAGAAGACTAGCCCAAACGCCCACGCTGGATGGCCACGGAGTACCCGGGGGCCAGGTGCTAAGGCTCCCGGTCACTCGCAGCAGAGTTGAGGGCCACCACTAAGACCACGGGGAGCCCCTGCAGGGCTGTGTCTCCATCCTCTCACCACAGCATCTCTTGCGCGGCCTGGGCACCCATGTTAAAGAATGAATGAATAGCAGAGAGTAGGGCTTGAATTAGAAAGCTGGGAAGAACTTTTTTTTGGCACTATATTTTCATTGAAATGTAAAATATATCGAACACGGCCCTCCCTGGTGGCGCAGCGGGTTAAAGCACAGCACTAAGAAGCTAAAGCCACTGCAGCATGAGTTCGATTCCCGCCTGCCCCAGAGGTGACCACATGGCGCGGCAGACCTCTCCTGACCCACCCGCTGCTCCCCTCAGCAGTGTACTTCGTCAATCTGCCTGTTCTGCTCCCCACTCTGTCCCTGGTGAATCCTCTTACCTCTGGCCTGTACCCCAGTTCTGTATGAATAAATAAATCTTTTAAAAAAAAAATCGAACATACCTAGAGTGCCCAGATCTTGTTTTTACTTGAAAATTTTTTTCAATGTATATGTTCCTGTAACCCCCAGCACTCAGAAGCCTCTCTCGTGCCCTATCCCAGTTAATACCACACCCCACCTCCACCCCAGGTCACCAATGAAGTCTGGATGAATTTCCATGGAGAGGACGCTCCTGCTGAAGGCAGCGAGTCAGCACAGTCGGGGAGAAAAGAGAGACACAGCAGAGGCTCTGAAGATCCCTGTCTGTGCCAAGGGCTGCTATTTACACTAAATGGATGGAAAGACACACAGGTCTAGACAGGCTGTGCGGGCGTCCCCCTCCGCAGGGAGGTGGAGAGCTGGGCTCCAACTGTGACTCTCAACCTCTGAGCCTGGAGACCTGTTCACAAACTTGGAAGTCTTGCAGGGGGGGGGGGAGAGAGTGAATGGGAGAGAGAAAGGAGAGAGACACCACCAGCAGGGAAGGGATGGGGCATGGGGGAGGGAGGTGGGCAACGCTGGGCAGCAGCAGGCATAGTTTCTGGGCAAAAGCACACCATAAGCTCACCCCTCTGTCCAGCCTCCAACCAGGTGATGTAGCCTAAGATAGTTGGGGAAACTGAGTCCCAACTAGATGGGTAAGTGACAGATCTGAGATCACACCGCCACACAGAATCAGACCTGGAGTCTCCCGTAAATCCCATGCCAGTGGTCCCCTCATCAAGTCACAACCAAGGGTTCCTAGGAGACGTAAGGCTCTCTGCCCCCTCCTGTCATCTCAGGCCCCAGATCCAACCTTCCAGCAGACCCAGGCAGGTGGAAAGGCCAGGACCGCTCCCCAGGCATCTCCTTGGTGGGAGGGGCCAGTGTGCAGAGAGATGCCCAGAGGAGCGCTGGGCTGGGGGCTGGAAACCCCTGCCCACACTTCACTGCGTGGCCCACCTGCATCTCTGGCCTTGCTTTACCGCTGCCAGCCTGCACTTTCCAGCCTGAGTGTCTACCTCTTGTGTCCCCTAGAGGAAGCCAACCCCAGGGCACTTGGTGTCTCTGTCCATGCTTCGTCCTCTGCCTGGAATGCCTCTCCTTCCCTTTCATCTACCTCTGCCTACTCAGCTTTAAAGAGTGAGCTAAGATCTCTCCTTCTGGAAACCTACCCTGGCCTCTCCATCCTGCCCCCCTATAACCACAATTCTGCACTCACCTCTCCACCACTGCCTCCCACATCCCTGGTACCAGCCTCCTTCCCCCACAGCCCTGTGTCTTGAGCCACTTAGCCTACTCCCCCACTTGACTGGGCACCTCCTGAGGAGGGGACTCCTTTGTCCATCCCTGTATCCTCAGAGCTGGCAACCAACTGTTCAGAAAAAAAAAATTTTTTTGAGTGACTATAGGACTTCCTTTATTTGCACAAGGGCAAGGAATGGCATGGTCAGCGGTCAGGAAAGCATGGTGGGTGGGTGGCGGTGGACAGACAAATAGCCACCTTCTTCACTCATGTTTCCCTGGCAAAACCAGCAGGTGGTCACCAGCTCTGCCTCTCTGCCCTCGGAGACCCCTGGCAGGAACCTCTCCCGAGTCCCAGGTCTCGCTTTGGTAGGCTGGGAGGGATCCAGTCAACACCGTCCAATCCAGCCGTCGCCTCTCCCAGGAGAACACTAGTAACATCCAAAAGGGTCAAAGAAACGGAATTCTGCAGGGGGTGGTGGGCACGGTGGTTTGGGGAGCATTCTTTGACAAACCATCACACAGCATGACCCGAAGGACAGGCCTCCCCAAGGTGGCCAAAAGAGACCCTCCCAAGCATGGCACTTTGACACGTGAATTGTTCTGACAGAAGATTAATGAGGCCCTGCAGTCTCAGGAGAGACTCATCACTCCCTCAACTACTGAGAAGAATGACAATTGAGGTTATGGTCAGAAGTAGGATTTTTACCCAAAGTAATTTTTCTTTTCTTTCTTTTTTTTTTTCTAATTTAAGATTTATTTATACATACAGAACTGGGATACAGGCCAGAGGTACAGGGGCGGTGAGAGGCTTCACCAGAGACAGAGTGGGGAACAGAGCAGGCCGACTGATGACTTACACCGCTGAGGGGAGCAACAGGTGGGTCAAAGAGGTCTGCCGCGCCATGTGGGTCACCTCTGGGGAGGGGATCGAACTCCTGCTGAAGTGGCTGCAGGCAGCTTGCAGTGCTGCATCCTAACCCGCTGTGCTACCAGGGAAGGCCCAAAGTAACTTTTCTATGGGAGAGACCTTCCCATGTGACAGAGTAACATCTCAAGACGGGGCATCTGGCCTTCGCCAAGAGTTTCCTTTTTGTCATCATATAAACTGCTTCCTCTATCCTGGAAACCTCAGGCCCCAGCCCACTCTTCAGCACAGGACATACACCCTTCTTTGGCACCACTGGCTTTAGACTCCTCATCCATATAGATTATCCATATCTGTAATTAAACTGTCCTTTCCTCCTACCAATCCGTCTGATGTTAATTTGACTGCTTACTCAGCCCAAGATGAACCTAGGTAGGTGGAGAGAACGTCCTCCCTCCTCTTGCTGTCAGCCACAGCCAGGGCAGTGGGCCACCAGTTTCGGCATGCCTGTGACACAAACAACAGACACATGAAGTCAGAGTTCAGTGCACCCAGCCCAGTGGGTGAGCTAGGTGCTCACCCATTGGAAGCCAAGTGCTGCTTCTCTGACAGTCCATTTCTGCATCTGTAAAGTGGGGGTTGGAGCAGAGGGGTGGGGTGCATGGGATAACAGATGTGCAGTGCTGGGCCTGGAGGCCCTGAAGGTCCTAGTTTCCTAAAGCAAAGGCCAGGCCAGCAGCTCCCAAGAGGCTCCAGCATTCTGTTCTCTAGAGACCGCAGAGGGGTGGCTTTGTTGCAGCTCCCAAACAACTTTCCTTCCCTTACCCTCTCTCCTTTTCTCTCTCCCTCCCTCCCTTCAAGTCAGAGTTCCAGAGAAAACTTTGCTTGGAAACTTCTCAAGCTGGTGATAAGGTCTGGCCAGAGGAAACCTCCTAGCAACTCAGGCTCCCACCCCAGAGGCCCTTCTAGTGGTTTCAGAGGAACAAAGGAAGGAGAGATTGCCTGCCGCCACACAGGTATGCCAGGAGAGTCAGCCTCCAGGAGAGAAAGCAGGGGTCACAGGCCCCTGTGAGACCAGGTTGGCAGCCTGGCACTGAGAGCCCACGGCTGCCAGATCTGGGTAATCACAGCCTCAAGGCTGAGCAGAAAGAACCTCAGAAATCACCCTTCCTTCTTCTGCCTCGGCCATGACCAGGCCCAAGGATGGGGCAGTCCTGGCTGGTCACTTGGGGAGACCGTTCCAGGTGCACACAGCCATTCAGGCTAAATTCTCAGTCTCCTTTCTGGAACGTTCTTCCACCTCTCACTTCTGAATCAGCTCTGATCTCTACTGAAGTCTAGAATAGTCACTGAACTAAAACCCACATAAACTCACCGTTAACCAGCCCCAACTCAAGCAAGCATATACATCACCTTGCACCAATTTCTGGGGCCTCTTTTTCGCCTCTGAAAAATGGGAGAGTCACATACACCTCTTCAGAAGTACTCCCAGTTCTAGCAGTCCACAGGGCCACAAGAGCAAGATTGTAGCCCCAGCAACAACACCCAGGGCATGGCTTAGGGGTGCTCCAAGTACCACCCAATCTTGTATCTTTATATCTGGTACCCCAAAGTCTATTCCACGCCCTTTCTGCAAAGACCTTTGATGAGCTCTGTGAAAAGTATGAAAAGGAACCAGACACAAGCCCTGGCGTCAGCACGCTCCCCGGTGAGTAAGGAGTCAGGGCCCAAGCTCAGAGAACAAGGGAACAGGACGCGGCCCACAGGCCTCCACCCGGCAGGCTGTGCTGCCTGTGCTCCAGGCGTTCCCGGACAGAAAAGTTCACGTGACTCTGACCCTGGAAAGGCATTTTACGGGACAATTCCGGCTTGAAGCAGCCTCACTTGAGAACAACTTGAGTTTGTTTGGTTATTAAATGACAGAGGCCGGAAAGCAGACCTGGATCCTGCAGAGAGTAGAAGTGTGATAATAAAAAGCTATCAGATGGCTCCTCAGGTACACAGAAATCCCCTTTCCCAGGACTCCACATTTCTGGGAACCGCAATTTCCCCGTGCTTTCCTGCAATGTGTCTTTCACCAGCAGTTGACAGTGCTGACATAAACAGCAGTTTCTTGACACCACTGACAACAAAATACCACACACAAAAAGATGAAACCTTGGCTCTTTTACTGTTTTCTTTCCAGCAGCTAGTACACATGTTCTGGAAATTCTACCAGACCCCTGATCATAAACCTGTGAGTTATGAAATCCCACTCAAGGTTTTGCAGTGGCTTGCTACAAATGCCCCAAGCTAGTCGAAGAGAACCCAAAGGAAAGCAGGCCTGATTCTCAGGGGCAGCAGGACACCTGAAGCAAAACTCAAGGTCATTTCCCACGGAGGACCCCAGAGAGAATGCCCCGGGCCCCAGGTTTCCAAGGGGAGTTTGGCCTGCACGGTGCTAGGGTTGTGCAGATAGACGTTTAGCTGCTTTGTTTGACTCCCTTTTCAAGTGAAAACAGAACACCCAATTTTTATAGCCAGATTACTTGTCCCAAGGATATTAAAACAGTCAAAACAGGAAGAGAGAAAAGCAACTTCTCATCTCGACCAATAGCCTCACAGTAAAATCAGACAGAGGCTGTTTGGAAGAGATGGGCTTGTTTCTCATCTCTACCACCAACAGAGTCGGAATCAATTCTGAGCTCAGGACTAGAGCAGGAGAGAAGCAGGTTAGCTATTGGACAAGCTGCCTAAGTCTGAAGGTGGTGACAGGTGAGGTGGAGAGGGGCCATGTATTTGAAGCATTCCAAGAAACGGCTCCTTTCCACGAGCTCGACCGAGCACCTAACTTACACAGTTGCATGTGACTTGCAGAAGGCTGCCTACAGACTCCATTTTCATGGGTGAGAATACAGAGCTCAGAAACAGGAGCTGGCCCAAAGTCACACGGAAACATTGGCACGAGAACACACGGGGGCTGCTGTCTCCAGGTCCCGAGAGCCACGTGTTTCCAGACCTCAGCTGTCAGCCTGACCAGAGGCAAGACAGGCCTGGGAGGTAGGGTGGGTCCCGGCCAGCTTTGAGATCTTATTGGTGCATTATCTGCCTTCCTCCTCTGGGTCTCTGTTCTGTAACTACACAAAAGGGAAGAATAACCACAAGTGGCCGTGAAGACTAAATGAGCCAATACCTCTGAAATACTCTCGATGTGCCTGGCATAACCTGAGGGCTCTAGATGTGTTGGCTAGTGCTGAGGTTGATTTTACTGTGGGTTCCTTGAGCATATAGGGGTGCAACACCTGGTGCAAGACTGTGGACAGCCAGCTAACAGACTGGAAATGTATGAAATGATTCCACACTAAGACTAGGAGTCATTTTCATGTTCCTAGAAGGTGTGGAGGATCAGGGAGGGGGAGGACTGGACCCAAGGACCTCAGAGGACTCCTGAATACACGGTGCCTGGGGCTGTGCCCTCGCAACCAGAGGGAGGCAGCCAGCTCCGAGGATGCCAGTGAGTGGCATGAACTCCATATCAAATGTCTGTCTTCTCTGAGGCTGGGGAGGGCAGAACCAAAAGCAATCCACAAACTGGCTTTTAAACACCATCTCTGTCTCGTCTATTTGTTTACCATTCAAACATCTTCCCACCCATCTTCAATCTATCCCTATAAGATTTGTTTGTTTGTTTGTTTGTTTTTGCAGAGAATAGCTGGAGTACAGGCCAGAAATGTGGGGGTGGTGGTGAGAGAAGAAGCAGAGTGGGAAGCAGAACAGGTGGGTTGACTGAAACACATTACTGAGGGAAGCAGTGGGTGAGACCAAAGAAATCTACTGGACCAGGTGGGTCAGCTCCTTGGTCAGGGAGGTGATAGTGCTGAGATTTAACCCCTACGCTGTCAAGGAGGCTCTATCCTAAAAGTTTTAAAAATCAAAACCTGGGCCCTCTCTGGCGGCACAACGTGTGGAGGCACAGCACTATGAAGCTGGCCATAGCTGCTTCAGTATGAGTTCAATCCCCAGGCAGGGACCTGACCCACATGGCGCGGCAGACCTCTTCTGACCCGCCCGCTGCTCCCCTCAGCAGTGTACTTCATCAATCTGGCTGTCCTGCTCCCCACTCTGTCTCTGGTGAAGCCTCTCACGGGTCCTGCACCTCTGGCCTGTACCCTAGTTCTGTATGCATAAATAAATACATCTTTAAAAAAATAAATAAATACAAATAAAAACCAAGACCCAATTCCAGTAACCACCAGGTTTTTTGTTTTGTTTTGTTTTGTTTTTTAAGAAAAGCTGATGGCCATAACAGCACCCAGTAAAAACAGAAGGTGGAAATTTTCCTGCGAGTAAAGTTTCCTTTTAGTAAAATGAATGGCCCACCCTGGAGCTGCTTGCCAGCCAGGAAGGTGCCTGGTCCTCCCTTACATAGCCCAGGGAGGCCCTTTGGGGGTGGCAGAGGCAAAGTGTCACTTCCACACCCCCCTTGCCCTGGTCCCTTTGATAAGTGGCTCAGGGGCAACCATGCTCCCTAGGACCCCGGCCACAGGCAGGAGGAGGGGAGGAGAGCTGTAGTGAAGACCCCGAAAAACAGAGGGTCTGGACGAGCCTCCTGCCTCCCCGGGGACCTTCTGCAGCTTCCTCAGCCTCCCGTGCCTGCTTGCTTGAACATGAGGAAGAGAGCAGCCACTTCTACCATGAGTCGCTGAAGACTGGCATGTGCACCGAGCTCTCACCAGCACATGGCACCAGGCAGCACCCTGGGAGCTGGTTCAACTCCAGACTGGTCGCTGCTGTTCCCTCAGACTCTCCTCTTCTCAGCTCCCCTCTCTTCACCTGCTAACGCCTGCTCATCCTTCATGATTTACTTTACAACTTACTTCCTGATCTCCCAGATGAGGTCAGGCTCCTGCTATTATTCCCAGAGTTCGCTGTACTTCTCATTTCATAACCCCCAGGACACTCATTGTAAGCATTTGTTTAATTTTCTGTCCTCCCAATGTTAATAGCCAACATTAACTGCCAGGCATGTGGTAAGTGCTTCACACGCATCAGCCCACTTAATCTTTATTATAAGCCACTTTAAGTACTACTATTACCAATCCCGATTTATGGATGGGGAAACAGATGTTCAGAGAGGTTAGGCAACTTGCCCAAGAACACACAGCAAGTAAATGATAGCGTGCCATCTGTCAGACTTTAAAGCTGGCATTCTCCATCCCACACTCCCCATTACTCAGGGACCATCTTGAGAGGTCACTTCTGGCAAGGGCTGTAGCCTGGACCAAAGACCTGCATTCCCTACTTGAAGCTAGCTTCATGGGAATGGAGAAGGGCTGTCACGCCTTACTCTGCCCTGGGCTGCTCACCTTCCTAAGCAGAGGATGTCTACATTCTGGGCAGGACATCCTCTTCCCAGCACCCCTCCCCAAAGAGGGGTGGCTCTAGCTCCAGCAAGGCCACAGGAAAAACTAATGAGGACATATCTAAGGTGTCACCCTGAAAGCAGCAGGACCACAGACACACACAGGAGCGAGCTCTCCTTCGACTCTGGACAAGTCAGTCTCAACTGCCTGCTCTGGAGAATGTGATCCTTCAGTGACAGACCTGACCTCGTGCTGTACAGGATGCATGTGCATGCCTGCCTGCTTCATAGCTGCTATTCTCATAGTGATGCTGATTAATCTTCACAGGGTACAGAGCACTGTGATGGGACGGAGAAGCTGCTGGCTTCCAAGTCAGATCTGGGTGTGCATCCGCTCTCACCCACGCTAGCTTTCTGAGGAGGGTGTGGCTGCTCTGCTCAGACTGTTTATTTATCTGTGAATCTATGAATAAGGGGACACCCCCCCACCCCACCAAGGAAGGGATTCAGTGCAATAAGTAACCCATGTTTGCATTCTGCGAATAGTCCTGAGCAAACCTGGGCACCTCCCATTGCTGTGTTAATGAATTGGAAGGAGGGTGCCAGCCAGAAACCAATTATGAAGTCCCTCCAGGGGACTGGGGGGGGGGGGAACAGGGCCCAAGGCGAGTGGCAGCTCCTCCCCTCCTCCCAGGCTGTGTCTCCTTAGCAGCTGGTCCCACACTCCAGGCCCACAAAGGAAAGGCTCATTCTAAACAGCTTATTTTCGAGTGGAAGGCGCTGGATTTGCATCTGTCTTTGCCTGGCAGGGCCTGCTCCATGCCAGCTGCTCTAAGCTCCCAGGCTGCAGGCTGCTCTGCCCTGGGCAGGCAGGGTCCACAGGGAAAAAGTGAGCAGATCAGAAAAAGGAAGGAGAGGGGGCTGGGCGCAGAGGGAATCTGCTCATTCTCTCATCTGCTGGACTCCAGACAAATTCTGTGGCCAACGTATCCAAATCAGATTCCAGGCCACCCCAGTGCCAGGAGCCGGCAGAGGCTGAAGCCATGTCTACTCCAGGACAGTCAACCTGAGAGAGAAGTGGAAAAACTCACTCCATCGCTGAGTTGCCAGGCCTGAGGCTGCCAGGTGGCTGGTCCAGCCTTCATCCTCACTCCCAAATCAATCAAGCGCCAGTATATGCTGACCCTACAAGAATGGCCAGCTACGGGGTGGTTCTGTGTGCATTAATAAATAAATCTTCTTTAAAAATATATAAAGCACAGCACTAAGAGGCTAAAGCCACTGCAGCATGAGTTCGATCCCCGCCTGCCCCTGAGGTGACCACATGGCGGGGCAGACCTCTCCTGACCTGCCCGCTGCTCCCCTCAGCAGTGTACTTTGTCGATCTGCCTGTTCTGTTCCCCACTCTGTCTCTGGTGAAGCCTCTCACCACCTGCACCTCTGGCCTGTACCCCAGTTCTGTATGTATAAATAAATAAATCTTTAAATATATATATATAGGTGTGTTTGAATGACTTTAGGCATGTCACAATTCTGGGCCTCAGGTCCCACATTGTCAAGGGAGAAGTTTGGGTGACTTGACTGCTCACACCCCATTCTCCCATGAGCCACTCTACAGAAGCCCTAGAGACATGTGATCCTTGCCACGCAGGTAACTGCTATTAAAGGCTCAGGCAGGGCAACCACCCCCTCCCTACCCCCCCAACCCCTCACCCCTCTAACCCCTGGCAGCAGCTGAGGGGCTTCCATCTGAGTTGAGCTCTGCTGGGACGGGGCAGGAGAGCCAGGGTTGACTTGCAGAAAGAAACCAGGATGCAGGTGAGGATGTTACTTAGACAGGGAATCAGTTTCCTCGAGGGGAAGGGGAAGCTGGGATCAGGGTGTCCCTTCACCCACTTCTTGACTCCTCAGGTACCACAGGCACCCCTGCTCTGACCTGCTTGGACTGCTGAGCCCCTGAGCCAGCCTCGGGAACCTGGAGCTCTGAGTTCACTGGCGTCAGCCCTGAGGAGGCATACCCAGGAGCCAGAGCGCCCAGTGTCCCAGCCATCACCGAGAGCAAGAGCGATGGAGCTTGCTCTAGTTAGGGCAGGAGTGCCTAACACCCTAGGGCTTTATGCGTTGTTTCTCCAGCTGCACCCCAACGGGGCAGGCCGAGGCACAACAGAAAGGTGGTGCTCTAGCTCTGGCGCCCCCCCGAAAGGAGGAGTCTCAGGAGGTGACACAGCCCTATCATGGTCTGCAGACTCTCCTTTTAGGCTATGGACTCGATGCTACACACAGTTCTAATGGATACTGTTCTGTTTTCCAGCTGATGGCACTTAAAAACAGATATTTAGAGCTGGAGGAGCACTGCCCATCTGGCAGATGACTGAAATGGAATAGAGATAGAAAAATTATAAAAAGCAAGCGCAAGGAGAGGAAGAGAAAATAGCCCAGAATAAAATTATTTTGTTCCTGGGAAAGTAGCTTTCATCCTTTCCCCCCTGACGGGCCCCCTGGAAGGAAGTAAAGGGACAGTTTTGACCTCTTGGGCTGCTGATGGTCTGGGAAACTGCATCTGGGTCCTTACCCCTGCTGTCTCTTCCTTTATTCCTTCGTTCTTTTCCTTATTACATAAAGAATCTAAGGCAGCTTACTAAAACACGCACAATAAATAGAGTTTAAGACACCCTACCCAGGACAAATGTCATCAGGCTAGAAGCTCACGCTCCAGAGGTTGTGCGTGGTTCTCTAATGCTGGTGCGAGTGGGGGAAGGACTGTCTAAAACCCTGGGGCTTTACATGTTGTTTCTCCAGCACACCCCAATGGGCAGGGGGCTAGGGTATGTATGGGAGGAGACAGCAATGGAGAGCTGACACCTACAACTTACTTTCTCTAAGTGCTACTGAGAATCTAGCAACTTGCTCAAGTTTTTCTCCACTTTCCAGGCCTTTCTGAGCTAAGACCATCTCATGCAATCCACCCTCACCCTGGCCCTGAGGACTCTGTCCTTTGACACAAAGGCTCAGGGCAGGACGCTGGTGCCCACTCCAGAGCTGGTACCCTAGACCTGGAAGAGGAACAACGAGGGTGGGAAGGTCACCCCCTAGCCCATCCCTCCATGCGGACCTCAGATTCTTGTAGGGCTAATGCTTATATCTTTTAACCCGAATACCCCTCAGAGAACAAAGAACCCCCAGTCTCCATCAGAGCCAATATCCTTGCTAAAGCTGAAGCTATTCCAAGCCTCAGTGCAAGAGACCCTAGACATCATGAAAACCAACCCCTGCCTGCATTTCACAGATTAGAAAAAAGGCCTAGAAAGGGAAGAGACTGGCCCAAGGTCACCCATTCTGAGTGGCTGAATTAGAACTAGAGACCAGACCTTCAGGCCCCCAGAGACTGTGGTTTCTTCTAGTATTTGCCTACCCTCTCCGGAATCCCTCCTGCTCTTCCAGCCCCAGCCCCCTGGCAGGAACACTGTTAATGTGTGGAGGGCTGGCGAGGGGAGAGAAGATAGGGTTAAGGTGGGATTTTATTTAATCCTCTGACTGGCTTAAACAGATGCCACATTGATTAGAGAGTCATGGAGAGGCTTAAGGGGGTGGAGGGGAAGGGAGAGCATTAGGCAGTAGCAGGGGCCAGGCTGCCAGTGGGTTCAACAGACAAATGCACCCCTTCTTGCACCCCCCACCACCACCATCCAAGGCACAGGCCTCCCAGGTAGTGCCTGACTTCCATGGAAATAACCCACATTTTAGGGCACACAATAGTACAGAGAATGAGATGATCACAGATCATAGACTAAGATAGCCCTGAAGGCAAACCCCAGTGCTACCACCTACTTCCTGGGTGACCTTAGACCAGTCACCTCACCTATCTGGGACTGGGCGATCGCCTCTGTTCAAGGGGAATGAATACACTGCTGCAGGCCTCCTAGGAAGGAAAGCTGCCTGAGCTCATGGGCAAAATGAGCTCAGATCTCAAATCTCAGAGCTGCTGTTACAAATCTCACATCCTTTATCTCATCCAGGTTCATCCATTACTCTTCAGCCCAGGCCAGCTTGTGTCTTTGATATTCACAACCTTAATGATAAGCATTTAGCATTTCAAAACACTCTAGCACCTCACCCTGTAGAGGTCAGAGCAGCCCCAACAGTAAAGGCCAGAGTCAAGGATGTCCTAAAGACTCCAAGTTCATCTTCCCATTGTGTTCCCACATCCCAGTTGTGGAGCTGAGCCGAAAGACCCCAAACAAGCGTGCTAGCTTGTGGTAAATCTTACCATGGGCATAGGTAACCCTGGCTTAGAAGGAGCACAAATCACTCCTCCCAGTGCCTCCACCTGACCCAGTGCTCGACCACAAGCCAGCTGCCCGCCCCGTCATGGCCTCCAGCTCTCCAGTTCTGAGAGCCAGCTGGGCAGCTGGTGGCGTCTGGCTTTGAGTGCATGAGTCACCAAACTCAAGGCCAAGGCTGAGTTGTGAGCTCCCTGAGAAGTTTGGGTTCAACCCTCCATCTCACTGATCCTCCCACCACGCCAGGACCCGTATCACCAGACTTCCACTCCACAGGAGGAAACTGAGGGCCAAAGCAAAAGGGTCCAGTCAAGGTCACTCAGAGGGGTTGGGGCAGAGTTGGGAGTGAGTTCCACCAGCCCAGCCACTAATCCCAGGCACTTTCTACTACTTGGTCTGGGTTCCTCTTAACTCTTTCCTCCCTGTACAGGAAACCCCTCTCCTAAAGTCTTTCCAACAAACCTGGGCCTCTATAGTAAGGTTCAAGGACCCGCCTCCAATATGCCAGAATATCCACCTCCCTCTTCCTTGTCACAGACTCTCCCCTATCTTCTAGCTACCACATAACCTTTCCTGCCCCTGTAAGCCACTCTCCGACTGAGAAGCGCCTGCACCTCTGAGTGGCTTTGGCGCGGAGCCAGAGTTCCTGAATGGGCGGCAGCAGAGGCCGGCAGGTGGGGTGGGCTTTCCGTGCCACCTCAGGACAGCAAATCTGTTCCCACATCCGTGGCCCAGTGCCTGTGCCCGCCAGAGAGAATCTCCGCGGCGCGCTCCAAGAGGGACAGCACCGAGCTGCCCGACACTGCTCCCCAGGGGTTAAAAATGCAGCATCCAAACAAGGGTTAAAAATGCAGTCGTGGGGCTGGGCTGGTGCGGAGGGATGTCGTCCAAACCACAGCGGCTGCCAGAGCGGCATCCTCCCCCTTCCCTCCGCAGTCCTGGGGGACGCGAGCGACTGGAGCACTGGGGGAGCCAGGGAGGAGGAGCACGCCGCACCTTCCCCGCACCAGTGCCCCCTCCCCACACCCACACCCCCGCGCCCCCAGCTGCCGAGGCCAGGGGCTGCAGGCGCCGGCGGGGCTCGGGCGCTTACCTTTGTGACAGTCATGCAGAAACTCCGCGGCGGTGCGGGGGCGCGGGCGCGCTGTGCGGGGGCTGCGGCCCGGGTCCTCTGGGGGTCCCAGTCGGCGGCGGGCAGGGGGTCGGACGACGCTCGGCGCGCTGGCGGCCGGGGCTGCTCCCCGCGCGCTCCCCGCGCCCGGCTGGAGGCTCGGCGGAGCCTGGGGGCAGCGCTGCACGGGCAGCGCGCAGGGACCGCTCGTCGGCGCTCGCCCGCCGCTCGTCGCTGATGTCAGCCCCGAATGTGCATTTATAATAGATGAGCCTCCTTCGCCGCAGGAAGGCGAGGCAGGAAGAAAGGCAGAGAGGGAGAGGGCCCGGGCTGGGGGGCGGGGGGAGGAAGAGGGGCCGGGAACTCGCTACAAAGGAGGAGGCGGAGGGAGGAGGAGGAGGAAGCGCACGCCCGCCCGCTGGCGCGCCCCGCGCCTCCGGCCTCTAGCGCCCGCCGCGGGGTGAAGCCGCTCTCCAGGCCCGGGGCAGGCGCCCAGGCCCGCGGCCTTAACCCCTTGAGGCCCACGGACGCCACGCGGCCCGGCGAGGCGGAGTCCTGGCACCTGCCGGCGGGAGAGTGGGCGGCGACCCAGGCTCTCCAGTGCCGCGTTGGCCCGGGGACCTGGTGAAGTCACGCGCTCGACCTCCGAGGCGCCGCGTGGGCCGAGGACACCGTCGGGCTCGCCCCGCCGAGGTTCGCAAAGTCAGCTCCGGGGCCCTCTGTACCCCGCGGCCCGCGGAGAGGGGCGTGGCGCGGAAGTTCTGCCGACACCCCAGCCTCGCGCCCAAGCCCCTGCCCCTGTGTCCCGGGATGGGTTTGCATCCGCGTCGTTGGAATCTAATTCCCGAAGTGATTGGCCCGAGAAGCTCTGTCAGTTTTACAGAAAAGGAAACTGAGGACCCGAGAGAAGGGCGCACAGACTAGCCCCTGGCGCTTCTGGCGCCTGTTCTCCGTGTCGCAGCAAGCTGCCTGCGAAAACTCTGGTAAAAGCGGCGCTCTGGAGACAGACTGGGCCCTGCCCTGCAGCAGCTACACTACCCCTGGGTGCTGGGCTGCTCTGGAAAATGTGTCGTGTGTGGTGGACTAATCCTCACCTGGGCCCCGCCATATCCTGGAGTTGCTGCTGGGGTTTTGAGGGGCAGTCACCTGAAGGTGACTTAGGGAGGCTTGCCAAGGGAGGCCTCCTCCGGATACCAGGGCAGAACCGGTTCCTGCAGATCCTGAACCAGGGAGACAGACCTAGGAGGGGAGGAGTTAGCACTGAGGAGGCAGAGGATCACCCGTGCACGACAGCCCCCTCTGCCAGCCCGGAAGTACTGGCTTCCTCCTCCACCTCCAATATACATTGCAGTCACCCACAGGCGGTGTCCACGTGGTACGTGAGCACCTGCTCCGTGGAAAGTGCTGGAGGAACAGAGGTATTCCCACGCCTGTCTTCAGGAAATCAGCAGGCTCGGACTACAGCAACATGAACACATCTGTAGAGCACTTTGTGGGTCCTCTTGCTATTTTTACTTACCTTTTCCCCTGGAATCTTAAATGCAACAGTAAGCGTTTGCATTACCATCCTCATTTTGCTGATGGTGAACAGGGCAGAAAAGGGATGGAACCTGCCCAAGATGGCACAGTGACAGAACCTGGACTTGGACAGAAGTCTTTTAAAATCAGGCACAGCATTGTGTTTGCATCTGTGAATTCCAGGGTTCCCTCATATCTGCTGCCTCCTTTGAGCTTCCACATGTTCTGGAAGGTAGGTGGACAGCTATTAGTCCTGAATTTGCACCTGAGGAGTTTGATTAGTTTGCCAAATCTTGATACAGAGGTTCCCGTAGGCCTCAGGCAACACCTCTGTGCAGATCCTTCCGGGGTGTGTGACCGTGTTGGAACTTGGCTTTGACCACATGGTTCACCTGCCAAGCTTGCCTCCTCCTTCCTCTGCCCCTATCCTACACTCCCCACCTCTCAGGGCTTCACCTCCTTCCTTTCTCTGACAACCTCAATCCCTAACTCCCCCTCCCCTTCTACATTTGGACCTGAGGTTCTGGTCTGATTTCCACGACCTTCCTGTTGGTACAGACCAAGAGCCACAAGCACATGCCTTCTCTTACTGTGTTCTCCTGGGCACACAGTAGGTGTTCAGCAGCTATTTAATGGCCCTAAGAGCAATTCAAAGAAAACAACCTTCCACCTGCTTTGGAAGAAATATCAACTAGACATACAAAAAGCATTTCCCCTGGGAAAATTCAGAAATGGCCTACTGCCAGTTCTGGTTCTTCTTGGGTAGACCTGCCTTAGCCAGGAAGATGCACCCCAAGACCTTTCCAGGACCCCACCAGTCCTTGGAAGCATTAAAAAGCAGCTCGAGATGAGAACTTTAGTCACCCTCCCCCTTGGCTGTGACTTGTCCACTTGTATCTCATGGACATTTTAATCCCAGATTGCCATCCTCAGCTACCCAGCATGCCTGTTGGCTCTCTCCCCACCATCCACCAGCCTTGTGGGCTAAAAGAATAGACAAATACTTAACATCAGCTTGAGCCAAATGTAATTAGGAGCATCAATCTGCTGCCCACCACCCACATGATACGTTCCAAAAGCAAAAAGCAGCATTTCTGATGCCTCTCTGGCTGTGGGCTTGCTTCTTCTGTCCCCTCTCCTCAGTGGGAGTGGGGCTCTGAGAGAGCAAGGGCCTCTCTGAGAATTCTGCAGCCCCTCATCCAGGCAAGGGCTCACCCCTGAGAAGAGCCCCGGAAAAATATATGCACTCACTGGTGCAATTATCTACCCTACAAGGTCCCGGCAATGTGGCCCGTCTTAGTTTGGATTCTTCTCTAAGCAAAGCCTGAGAAAGGAGTTCATCTGGTGGTTTAATTGGAAGGTGATCCCAAGAAATAGGAGTGAAAGATGGGGGATGGGAGGCGGGGAATGAAACTGGGAAGGAGGAAAAGCTAATATAAAGACTGACTTTAGGTTATGGGATGTGTCCAGAATTACCTGCCACCAGTTACCTGCCACTTACCCAAAGGTTCTTCCTGCTGTTTGAGAGCTGGTCCTGAGGGCTTTACTCCAGCTGGGAGGATGTCCTGGAGCAGAAAGTGGGGAGACTCCAGCTCTTACTAGAAGTGGGAATCTGTCCACTCAAATATGCGTTCTCTTGGACTGTGCAGTGAGGTTTTGCTAAAAGCAGAGGGGCACAGGGTTGGGGGTGGGGGTGCATCACAAGCTATAGGTGAGAGAGTGTGCAGTAGCCCTGTTCTGTCCAGGTACTTCCGCCATCACTGCCTGGTGCTTCCTCCATGCTCTCTCCTCGGCCCCCAATGCCTTTCCCCCTCAAACCCCCAATGCCTGTACCTCTCTGCAAGGTGAGCTCCCATTTCTCCTTCAGAAGGCTCCTCCTCTATGTTGCTCTCCTGATACATCCTCCTCCAGGGTGGCCTGATTTGCATTGTATTATAATCATCATTATCCAGTTTATTGTCTTTTCTCTCTCAATGGACTATAGTCATGTGTGTTTATGTTCATGTTCTCTCACTCTCTCTCATCCCAAGGAGTAGCCGACACACAGGAGATGCTGGATAGCTGCCTGGCCAATCCACTAAGGCTCCAGGGGCACCTTTCTGCCTCAGTGAGCCCTTGGCTCCAGTCCCAGCACCCAAGGTGAGTCATCAGCGCCTGTCCCCCCAGCATCAGGCTCTCCACAGCCTAGGGTCTTCATTTACCTGGCCTCATCCCAGGCCCCGTATTGCATGCCACTGTAGTAAGGAGGCTTGGGCCTTGCCCCGCGCAGTAACCTTGCAGTCTCCCAGAAAGATTCTCAGACATAAACCCACATCCCAGACCACGGGTAGAGTTGCACATAGTGGGGTTTCAGAAAGAAGGAGTTCCAGATTGTGGAGCCCCAGAGGAAGGAGGCGCCCCTCCAGCCTTTACTGGCTGCCAGTTCTTGCCACCCCAGGACACATGACCACACCTCACCTGCCTGCTGGTACTGAGTTTTCAGTCCTCAGGTCTCATTGCGCCTCCATTCACCCCCTCCCCCCCCTCCTCCCCATCTCTGCTATTACTGCCTTGGTGCATCATTGTACTTTGCTGGAGCCTTCCTGACTGGTCCTCTTGCCCTCTACCTTGTGAAGGTAGAAGAGGCCAATTCATTCTCTCACCTCAGTCTACACATCACTGATCAAGCACACACAGGGAAGCCCACAGGAAACCCAGCAGGAGCTCCTTCAGGCTGAGGTGAAAACTGGGTCCTCTAGGACCAGCCCACTTCTCACTCTTCAGGCTCCTGTCTCATCACACTCTTGACTTTGTTTCCACCTACCACATTTTTCCTCATTCTTTTCCAGATGGCACGTTCTCCAGGAAGTTCTCCTAGACCATGACCAGGATGGTTGCAATGCCCAGTCTCTGAACTATTGTCCGTAACTCCCTGTGCCTCTTGCTCTCTGAGCCTGTGCTTTGTCTTATGGTTTCACGTTTGAGTGTTTGGCATCCTGGTGGAGTACAAGCTGCTTCAAGTTGGGACTGGCTCTTGCTCTTAGGAATTCCAGCTCAGGGCTGATGCTGTTCAACCCCCCTTCTGAGATGAACTTCTTCAGGCCCCTGCTTTGTCCTTCCCAATCTCTCTCACCTCTGCATCTCCACCACAGGTCCTGTCCACCTCACTTCTCTGTTGCATCCACCTTCCCGGCTTTGAATGTCCATGTCTGTGTTCCCCTGCCTCCTCATGGACACCCCCCCCACCCGACATTGCCTTTCCCGCCTCACCTCCCTCGCCCCCTCCCCCTCTCTGCTGCTCCTCATGCCTGGGCATGGGTCCCCCTCCTCCCCCTTTACTTTGCTGGTTTCTCCCCTCTTCCTGCCTCCCTCCAGCTCTGTTCTCCTTCCCCACTCCTGCCTTCTCACCACTCTGTGCTTCTGTCTCCATTGTCCTGTCTCTGTGGCTATCTCTTTCTCTAGTCTTTCCTCTGCCTCACTCACTGTCTCCTTTCTCCTCGCCCCTGTCCCCCACTACGTGTGGACACCACACCTTATGCTGACTCTGGCGTGGGGCAGAGCTGGGGAGACAGAATCTGGTCCCACCAGCGTCTCTTTCAGCACACCTCATGGGATGATGACTGTGAGCCCCCCCCCACCCCGATGAGCCCTTGCCCCGGCAGCAGGGGTCTTCGTGCTTGACCCACTCCGTGAGCTTTTGTGAATGGTGTGACAGCTTCTGCGTCTGTGGGTGTTTGGAAATGGAGACAGAGGCGGGAGTCACAGTGCCAGGGCTCAACCTCCCATTAGAGTCCTGCCCTCCCAGTTCTTTCCAGGGTCATGATGGCGACCACAGGCCACAAGGAAGGCTGAAGGCTGGCCTTGGCTGGGCTCCCTGTCAGACCGTGCAAGTGCAGCCCACAGACACACAGGCTCCAGAGCCCCTGCGCACTCTTACCTGGTGAAGGGTTCAGCGCTCGGTCCTGGTGCCCTAATAACTGGTGTGACCCCCCCCCAGAATCTCCACTTATCTGTGTGATCAGGGGGGCTATTGGACTTCCTTGTAGCTCATTCTGCCCTTAATGGAGATAATAAATAAGCACACTGATCTCAGAGAACTGTCTTGAGACACAAATGAGAAGGCACTTGGGCAGCATAACCTCTCCATAACTGCTCGACCACCATTAGTCACGCTCAATCCTCTGCTTTCTGTTCAGCCCTCCGAATATTATAGTCAGGGTGGAATAAACAAGTAAAGCATCCCCACTTTTCAGAAAATGAAGTTGAGGCTGGGAGTGCCCCTGGGACCCGCCTGGGCTCACAGCAAAGGCAGAACAGAGTAATCCCGGGCCTGGGCCTGCCTACACCTCAGTGGCTCTACCCACAGCCCAGATGCAGGTAGAGGCGGTGGCCTCCAGGAGGCAGGACCTTGAGTGCTAGCGCAGGCTTTGCCACTGGTGAGCATGTGGCTTTCCAGAGTCTCCCAGCCACCCACTTTGCAGTTCACTCATCTGTAGAATGGGATTAGAGAAACCCAGCTGCTTAAGAACCATCAACCCAGAAACAGTTTAAGAGAAAATGTTGGAAGAGAAAAAGGGAAGCCTGCAGTACTGTCAGCCACCAATAGAGGCCACTGGGCCTTCCATAGAGCCTGCTCAGTTTTCAAAATGTGGATCCCAAACAGGCATCAGCTTCACGTGGGAGTTGTTATCACTGCAGATTCTTGGGCCCAACACCAGGCTTACAGATGCAGAGACGCTGGAGTTAGGGGGCAGCAGTCTGTTCAAACAAACCTGCCAGGAGATCCTCAGACATACAGTTTTAGGTATGGTGAGCACAAAGGCAGATAACAAATGAGAAAGTACTTCATAAACCATGCAAAATGGGTGGGAAGGAGTTGTTCTTACCACTCATTCCCCAGGTAGGATAGGTTGAGTTTTAACTTGGGCTTCGGAATGGATGAATGGATGGATGGATGATGGATGGATAGATGGATCCATGGATGGATGGATGATGGATGGATGGATGGATGGATGATGGATGGATGGATGGATGGATGATGGATGGATGGATGGATGGATGATGGATGGATGGAT
>NW_004567124.1:4234337-4252441 GCF_000260355.1 Condylura cristata
ATGGATGGATGGATGATGGATGGATGGATGGATGGATGATGGATGGATGGATAGATGGATGATGGATGGATGGATGGATGGATGGATGCATGGATGGATGGATGATGGATGGATGGATGGATGGATGATGGATGGATGGATAGATGGATGATGGATGGATGGATGGATGGATGGATGGATGGATGGAGGATGGATGGATGGATGGAGGATGGATAGATGGATGATGGATGGATGGATGGATGGATGATGGATGGATGGATAGATGGATGCATGGATGGATGGATGATGGATGGATGGATGGATGGATGGATGGATGGATGGATGGATGGAATTGGGGTGGATGAGTGGATGGATGGACCTGTGCTCAGCCATTATTTGTGGCTTGACTGGATAAAGGCTGGCTGGGGACTCTTCCTGTAAGACAAGCGATAGGGCAGAGCCTCCCAGCCTCCCATGAAACCCCTGCGTATCCTGTTGACAAGCAAAGTCTGACTTGGTAGGGCTACACTGATGTTAAAAACTCCCAGCTGCTGTGCTGCTGCTCTCCCAACCACACTGTGGTCCCCCAGATCTGGGCTCACCTCACACGCATGACAACATCTTTCAAAGGGGGCAGCTGAGAGTGCCCTGGGGTGGTATGGAGCTGAGGAACTGAGCCTCACTCGTGCAGCAGCCAGATTGCCCTGGGAGAGCTCATCCCATGCTAAACCTTGAGGAGGGCTTGTTTCAGGAGGGACAGGCAGCTGGAAGGGGTGGCCCAGACTCCTTCCCCCAGATCTTGTCTTCCCCTTGGGGCTATTTCCCTCCCATTAGTCACTTCCACCAGGATGGCATTAAGGAGAGGATTCCTTTGACAGGTATTTAACAGGCACCTACTCTGTATGAGCCAGTGTGCCAGAGGTCTTTCTTGGGGCTAGAGGTGGGAGAAAGCCCTTGACCCCCAAACCCCCAGACTGCTTTAAGATCTGTACACTCAACAATCAAATCGCTTTACAGTGAGTCCTTCCTATCAAAATATAATCAGTTTATGACTTAATGTTCACATTGCTATTGCCACCCACTAGACCATGTGGGTGAGGCATTTGGATAACTATTAGTGCACTGGCCTACTGTGGTATATTTATCATTCTTTTCTCACAAAGTTTCGCCCTTTTTTTGGTTTTAGTCTTTATGAATCCTTTCATACCAATCAATGGTTGCCTTGAATTATGTAACCATATATTAAAAAGAATAGTCCAATTAAGTTAAAACAAGAAATTATGAAAAAGAAGGCATGGTGATAGTATAAAAATTAGTGAATTGATTTGAGAATTTGCTTTTTGCTACCTATTCCATTTGTGAACTTTTTTTTTTAAAGATTTATTTATTGATGCATAAAGAGCACTGGGGTACAGGCCAGAGGTGCAGGGGCGGTGAGAGGATTCACCAGAGACAGAGTGGGGAGCAGAACAAACAGATCGACGAAGTACACTGCTGAGGGGAGCAGCGGACAGGTCAGGAGAGGTCTGCCAGGCCATGTGGGTCACCTCCAGGGCAGGGATCGAACTCATGCTGAAGTGGCTTTAGCTTTGCAGTGCTGTGCTTTAACCTGCTGCGCCACCATTTGTGAACTCTTAAGTGACTTTGAAATAACCTTTCCTATTTAAGTTACTTTACTTATTTTAATTTCGACTTTTTAATGCCAATAAAACCAAAATACGCTCAGTATTTTTGTTGTTAATTGTATACATCAGTCTTATATAAGCTTAGTTATGTGCTGAAATTTTCAAATTATGTAATATCAGTATATTATTGGATTCATATTACAATATCTTCAGTACATGGTGGCCTCCATAAAACAAGAGTCGTAAAGCAGGCTCTACGGTAATATGTAAATACCTATGGGGAAGCTAAGTTTGAGACGAAATAAAGGATAGAGAGAGTGGGGTGGAGGCATTTCTGGGGTGTTCAGGGGAGCCCTAATCCAGACAGTGACACTTGGGCAAGGCCCTGAGGTGGTCAAGGACTCGGACAGGGGGACCAGTCCTGAGTGCCCAGGTGGGGAGCCCAGATGGTTAGACAGAGTGGGAGAGAAGGGCTGGACCAGGGCTTTACAAAGAACCTCACTGAGGTGCTCTCCAGCAGCTCCTTAAATGGACATTTGCCATCTCTTTCCCCAAATTCTTCCACAGCCCAGAGCAAAGCTCTCAGATGTCAGTCACTCATCCCCTGCTCCTCCTCCTCCTCTTAAATTCTTTGCAAAAGGACAGAATGGTGGTGGGTGAGGGAAGCATGTGCACATGTTGAGGTGTGAATTGTACCCTGAAAATGACCTAGTTATGTAAAGAAATGGTAAATTGATAACAATTTATTTTTTTAAAAAAAGGACAAAACCCTTCTTGGGGTGCCCCATGAATGGGAAGTTTAGTGTCTTCCACAATCATGAGAAATAGTGACCCAAGATGAAAACTCAATAAAGGACCGGTACTGGGAGGCTTCCCTGTGCCAGCTGCTCTTGGTCCATTGCTTCGATCCGTCTTCACACAGGGGCCTGCCTCCCTTTTACAGGCGAGGACACTGAAGCTCGGAGAGTTGGAATCCAAGCTTGTCCCAAGAGGCAGCAATGGAGACAAGATGCAGTGCTGGGTGGACCACTGCAGGCTGGGCTCTTCTACATGCATTGGGGGCTCTGCCTGTCTGTTCACGAGCCTTCCTGCATTCCCCTTGGTTCAGCAGGTCAGGGGCAGCTTCTCGGAGAATAGTAGGAGAACTTGGAACACTGTCACCTTTGTGGACACTTGTTCCCAGTTTCTTAGGCCCAGGTCAAGTCTCAATGTGAGGACATCAGTTTATGAGCATACCCAGAAATCTCCCCCATCATCTTGCAAGTTCACAATTAAGGCCATCATCACCCTGACACCACTTCCAGACAAAATCCTCACAGGGAAAAACAACCAACCCCTGATGAGCACAGATGGCCCAAGTGCAAGGTCATTACGGTGCACACTTTATGCTTTATGCAGAATCACCTTTGATCCTCCCAACAGACACATGATGTTACACTCATTTTTCAGGTAGGAAACTAAGGTTTGGACAGTCTAGATGAATGATGTGTAGTCACATAGCTAGTGAGTGGCAGAGGAGGATGCAAGCTATCTCCATCCCTGAGCCCAGCCCTCCACCAGGGCAGGAGACACACCTGAGCCTGCAGCCTTGTGCTTTTGTTCGAGCAGCAGCTCTGCTATCAGCAAGAGTCCTCCCACAGCCTGCTGGGAGGGGCACGGACCTCACTGCAATGGACTCCAAATCAGCCTGCACACCTAGAGTTATGTGGGTGGGAAGAAGGGCGAGTGGATGGGCAGCCTGTTACTGGCTGGCAAAGCCTATCCTCTCTGCAGCTCAGTCTTCTCATCTGCAAAATGGGGACACAACTCCCAAGTGCTGCAAGGGTGTGGAGCAACAGGAATGCTCATTCACTGCTGCTGGGAACGCAAATGGCACAGCCACTTGGGAAGCGGTTTAACAGTTTCTTACAAAGCCACACTCACTCTCATCATTCATCCAGCCACTGTGCTCCTTGGTATTGCCCAGATGAGCTGAAAATATGTCCACACAAAAATCTGTGCAGGTATGTGTAGAGCAGTGTATTTCATTAGGCTCCATCTTGGATGCAGCCAAGATGCCCTTCAGTAGGTGAATGGAGATGAAACTATGGTACATCCAGACGATGGAAGGTTATTCAACACAACAAAATAAATGAGCTCTCGAGCCACTAAAAGACAAGGAGAAACCTGGATAGATTTTTAAGAGAAAGCAGCCAGATTGAAAGAGCCTCCTATTTTATGATTCCAACTCTGTTGTGATAATCTGGAATAGGTGTAACTGTGGAGACAGGGATAGATCAGTGATTGCTGGGGTTACGTGGGGTGACGGGTAAGTAAGTGGAGCACGGAGGAATTTGGGGCAGTGACGTAATAGAGAACATGGCAGCACGTTTTTGTCAAAACCCACAGGTCCTCCAACACCAAGCGTGAACGCTGATGTACACTGCAGACTTTGGGTGGCTAAAATGTGTCTGTGGGTTCATGGATTGTAACGAATGTGTGGGTGGTTGTTGGTGGGGGGCTGTGTCTGTGTGGGGCCAGAGGGCATATTGGAAATCTCAGTAGTTTCTACTCAATTTTGCTGTGAACTTTAAAACTGCTCTGGAAAATAGGGCTCTCCCTGGTGGCGCAGCGGGTTAAAACACAGCACTGAGAAGCTTAAGCCACTTCCGCATGAGTTCAATTCCCGCCTGCCCCAGAGGTGACCACATGGCAGCAGACCTCTCCTGACCCGCGCGCTGCTCCCCTCAGCAGTGTACTTCGTCGATCTGCCTGTTCTGCTCCCCATTCTGTCTCTGGTGGGTCCTCTCACCCTCCGCATCTCTGACCTGTATCCCAGTTCTGTACGAATAAATCATCTTTTAAAAAAAAACTGCTCTGGAAAATAAAATCAATTTTTTTAAATGGAGGAAAAATCACCCAGATCTCAGGATGGGGGAAGGAAAATCCTAGCTGCACCAGAAATCTGCAGTGTATGTGTGTGTGTGTGGGGGGGGGGTGTTTCAGGTCGGTCATGCTGACTTTCTGGGTCCCATACCCTCAGCTACAAACCAAGACCACCACACTCTTCTTGGTTCCCATCCCCATGACAACCTCTCAGAGAGGAGGTGCTAATGTAGGGTGATGACAGCCACTTTTGTGTGTGGGCTGGTGTAAGTGCTCTCTGTGTTATCTCATTCAATCCTTCTAACATTCTTGTTTTCAGGTGAGAAATTGAAGTATCCGGTTGGGAGAAGACATAGAGTGGAGGAGAAATACTTTGCCCCAGGTCAGCGCACAGTAAGTTCTGAGAGACTTAATGATTTCTACTCAACCTCCCGTACCCCTTGGCTCTGAGGCTGATGTTGGAGGGTCACCCCAGGGATGATCCAATCCCTAGGACAGGATTCGTTATAACAATTAGCAATCAGATCCAACATGCCTACAGCTCTTAGTAGGAGCCACAACTATTCTTTTTTTTATTTTTCCTTTATTGAGGTAACTGGTTTATAAAATTGTATTAGATTGAGGGGAATAGACTCATGTTCCCACCCCTGGCCCCACCACCCAAGCACCCCGAGTCCTTTGGACCCCCTCCTCCTTTGCTCCCACCTCCTAGTGGCCTCAATTCTCAGTCATATTTCTAGGGTTTATATTGGTTTAGTTTTGTCGGTTCCTTTGTGTTTTTGTTTGTTTTCTTTCTATATACAAATGGAATACTACTCTTTCTATATACAAATGGAATACTACCTCTTACCATTTGTGAAAATAGGGATGGAACTGGAGGGGATTAGGCTAAGTGAAATAAATCAGGAGAAAGACAATTATCAAATGAATTCACTCATAGGTGGAATCTAAAGTGGACAGACAGAACTGCCCTTAAGTACGTGACAGGCACTGTTCCATTTCTTACAATAAATTCACTCTGCCTATTGTACAGATCAGAAAATCAAGGCGCAGAACTCAAAGAAACAGAAAACCTCGGAGCCAAGAGGAAGCATGGGGATCAGCTGATCTGAGTCCTTTACTGGACTCAGTGGACACCAGCTGTCCCCTGGTGACCTCTCTCTTCGAGCTGGCCAGTGGGGCCAAGCATGAGAGAGCAAGCGTGTATGTGTGTGTGTGTGTGTGTGTGTGTGTAAGATGCACAAGCCATGGTGTGTTGTTGCTGCTACGTTGTCCAAACCAATAGCCAAGAGAAGCCACACCCAGGCTCCAGCCCTGTCACACCCAGGCTCCAGCCCTGTAGCCTGCTGCCTTTCCCCTGGGAACACCTGGCAGCACAGACTCAGTGTCCCACCCAGAATGACGTTTTGTCCCAAATTCCAGACCAAGGAAGTAAAGTAGTGGCAAGTAGCCTAACTTAGTCCTCAGTCTGGACAGGAAGGAGCAAGGGAGGCCGAGGGGCCCCCGCAGGGAGAAGGATTGGGGCGGCAGGGGGCAGTAGCCCAGGAGACAGCATCTGGGGCCACAAAGCAGGTCCAACCAGTGTCCAGCAGCTGTGACCCGAGACTGGAGGGGAAGTCAGGGTCTGAAATCCCTTTGGGAAACTTCTCCAGGAGACCAAAGACCTTGTTTCAAGTGGAAGCCTCTCAGAGAGGACCTTTTGTATGGTGATCAGGAACACAAAGCTTTCAAATCAGACAGATCTGAGTTCAAATCCTTCCTGCTTCTCTGGCTGTGTGACCTTGGTTGAATACCTACCCTTCTGGGTCCCAGGTTTTCCTTTTTCTCAAACAGGGGTAATGACAGCAGCCACCTCCCAGGTCAAAGTCTCTCCCACCTGGCACAGAGTGAGGCCTCAGAACATATTAGCTGCCTTTCAGCTCTAACATGGGGTTTCTGATAGGACCTGCCTTGTAATGAAGGTTAAAAGAGTAATTAATATACATGAAAAGTGCTTAGAAAAGATCCATCCAGGCACAGGAAAAAAGCTGCCTAATTTTAATATTAACCTCTTTTTCAGCATCCAGGCAGGGAACCTGGGGCTGGGAAAGGATCCTCTTAATTTGGGGATGTGAGATGGAGGGGTGCCATTGTTCTCTGCTGCTTCTGCACAGTGGCAAGTCTCCATGGAGCGGCAGGAAGGAATTCGTTAGCACCAATTAACAGCAGGAGGCTCCATTCCTCTCTCACCTGGCCTGCCTTCCCGCCCCGGCTGGGGGCCTGCAGCCACACGGCAGGGAAGCAGCCAGGCCTAGGTGATGGCACTGTCAGCTAAGCTGGGTGTGCCAGGGGAACCCAGCGTACTATTCCCTGCTGGGCAGGAAGGTTCCAGAAAGGAGTGAAGTGGCCAGGAAGAATCAGCAAGCCTGGTTTTCAGGGAGAAAATTCCTTCCCTCATCAATGGCTTTCCAGTCCAACTGCCACCCACAGTGGGGGGCCATCTCTCCCCCATGCAACACACACTTAAAGTGATAATCTTGCAGTGACAGAAATCATAAAACAAGTGCAGACAATAAGATGCTTTAAAAAAGAAAGATTTAGTTATTGATGCATACAGAACTGGGGTACAGGCCAGAGGTGCAGGGGCGGTGAGAGGATTCACCAGAGACAGAGTGGGGAGCAGAACAGGCTAAAAGACAAAGTACACTGCTGAGGGGAGCAAGGCGGGTCAGGAGAGGTCTGCCGCGCCATGTGGTCACCTCCGGGGTAGGGTTCAAACTCATGCTGAAGTGGCTTTAGCTTCTCAGTGCTGTGCTTTAACCCGCTGCGCCACCAGGGAGGGCCCAGCAATAAAATTGTAAGTAAAAATATAAACAAGGAAAATAGAATCTGATTAATATATTTTATTTCCATTCATGTATTTTTGAACAGAGGGGAAAACTTACATCTCTGTATTTGCTTATCATAAGTCATAACATTACAGCTTCTATAAATCTGTTTATGAAAATGTTCAAATTGATCTTTCCAAGTCTGTGCTCAAAAAAAGACAAGTCTATAATCGTCCATCCTTTTGCCATCATTCATTTAAATACTCGTACTAATTTAGCTTTGACATCTTTCTTTCACATGGAACAGTTATATATGGATAATTTTTAAAAATCCTTCAATCTAAAGACAGATTTCTAAATATTTCATTGAACAATAAATTTCAGAAAGTGCAATATTTTTTTATATTTTTGTTTCTTTATGACTGGAATGAGTTTCAAAATGTTCCAGTAGTTAAAAATTTCCACTTAACGTGTATTCACCAAAAACAGTTTTTACTTTCTTTGGTAAAACTTTCTCCAAAGGTCAGGAAAAATGACTGAAAATTAGAGATTATTGTTACTATTTGATCCATTGATTAAAAGGAGTGACCGAATTAACTCAAGTTGTGTTTCTTCATCTTTAAACGACGCTGCAATCATTGGTAATTTTGAATCTACTGACACACAAACTTTTCCAGAAGAAGTTTGCCAAGAGTTCACTGTAATTAGATAGTTCTCCAAACAATCATATAGAGAAGCTGAATTTAGGGCTGTCAAGGACCAATGTAAAACTGGGAATTTTCTGAACTGACTGACATGTTGGAAATGTTGATTGAAGGTTAAGTACTAAAAAGTGCTGACTCACCATACACTACCATCCACGTGTACACATTCAACAATAAATGCATCAGCTACTGAAAACTTAGGCATTGTAATGTTTCTAGGAGACATTGGCCTGTCATTTTCTTTTGAAATGCCTTATTCAGATTTATTACAAGAGTCATGCTGGTCTCATCAAATTAATTAAGATATACTCCTTTCTCTTGTGTTTCTGGGAGCATTGGAGAGGGATTAGTGGAATTCATGGTGACGCTATCTAGTTCTGGGCTTTTTCTTTTTGGGAGATTTTTCATTCTTGATTCATTTCTTTATTTCTTACGTAAGTCTTAAAAAATTGTTTTGTAAAAGGTGTATTTATTTATGCATACAGAAATGGGATACAGGTCAGAGGTGCAGATGCAGTGAGAGGATTCACCAAGTGTGGGGAGCAGAACAGGCAGATTGAACACATGCCCTGCTGAGGGGAGCAGGAGGTAAGGCAGGAGTGGTCTGTGGATCAATCACCTCCCTGAGGCTCCTAGCTTCACTAGCTTCACAGTGCTGCACTTTAACCCACTGCACCACTAGGAAGGGTCCCAAGATTTTGTATTTCTTGAGTCAGTTTGGCAATTTGTGTGTCTCTAGGAATATATCCTTTTTATCTAGGTTATGCCAATTTTCTGGCACACAATTATTCATATTCTTTTAGTAGCCTTTAAAATAAATTTCTGTAGGCCCTCCCTGGGGGCACAATGCATTGGGACACACACTGCAAGCCAAACGGTAGCCACCTCGATGCAAGTTCAATCCCTGGCCTAGGAGATGACCTACATGGCGCGGCAGACCTCTCCTGGCCCGCCCGCTGCTCCTCTCAGCAGTGGACTTTGTCTATCTATCTGTTCTGCTCCCCATTCTTTCTGGTGAGTCCTCTCACTGCCCCTGCACCTCTGGCTTGTGACCAGTTCTGAATGTACAAATAATAAAATAAATCTTAAATAAATAAATAAATTTCTGTAGCATACTATTCATTCTTGATTTCAGTAATTGGAATTTCAACTCTTTTTTTCTTAGTCAGTCTAGCTAATAGTGTGACAACTATTTTTATTCAAAGAACTAACTTCTTTTGGTTTCCATGATCTCCATTACTTTGTTATTCTCTGTTTTGTTTATCTCTTCTCTGCTCTTCTCTTTCTCCTTTCTTCTGTTTGCTTTGAGTTTAGTTTCTTTTTTTGTTTGTTTGTTTTTAGTTTCTGAAGATGTAGGTAGGTTACTATGATTTGAGATCTTTCTTCTTTTATAATTTAGGCATTTACAGCTATAAAGACCCCAATAAGCACTGCTTTTGTTGACTCCTAGAGCTTTGGGTTTGTTGTGGTTTTGTTTTCATCGTCTCAAAGTATTTTTTCATTTTCTCATTTCCCTTGCAATTTCTTCTCTGACCACTGACAGTTTAGCAACAACAAATGTTGGCGAGGATGTGGAGAAAAAGGAACTCTCCTGCACTGCTGGTGGGAATGCAAACTAGTACAACCACTATGGAAAACTGTTTGGAGTTTCCTCAAACTGCTTAACATGGAGCTTCCCTATGACCCAGCAATCCCACTCCTAGGTATCTACCCAAAAGACACAAAAACACTGATTGAAGACGATACCTGCACCCCCATGTTTATTGCTGATTTATTTACAATTGGAAAAACATGGAAGCAGCCCAAATGCCCAAAGTAGATAACTGGATTAAAAAGATGTGGTACATATATACAATGGAATATTACTCAGCAACCAAAAAAAAGAAACACATGTCTTTTGCAGCAACTTGGATGGAGCTGGAAAAGATCATGCTTAGTGAGATAGGCCAGAAAGAGAAAGAAAAATACCGGATGGTTTCGCTTATAGCAGGAGTATAATGGACTAGGCGAGCAAATAATAACAATAATGAACAGCCATATACCAGAGACATTTTGTGGAGGTGGAGTGGAGAATGGGATCAAAAAGTGGGGGGGAGGGAAGTGCACGGGACTATGGTGATGGCACACAGGTGACTTGGTGATGGGAAACCTGCGGGGATTACCATTGAGATGAAAAAAAAAATACAAAATGATGTAAAAATAAACTGTTATATTAATTTTTAAAAAAAACGACCCTGGTTTAAAAAAAAAAAGAATGTGTTGTTTGACTTTCTTATATTTGTGAATTTTCCAGTTTTCATGGGGATCAGCTGGTCTGATTTTATTGTTGGCTTCTACTTTCAATCATTGTGATCGGAAAAGATACTGCAGATGACGGAAATTCTTAATTCTTATTTTGTGATTCCAGCTCTGTCTTGGAGAATGCTCGCTGTGTGCTTGAGCAGAGTGTATATCCTGCTGCTGCTGTTGGGAGACTCTGTAGGTGCTGCAAGGGTCCAGGGCTCTGGTCACGTCCTCTACTTCCTTTTTGATCTTTCTGACTGCTCTATGTGTTATTAAATGTAAGCTATTGAAATGCCCAGCTATTACTGTAGAGCTATATATTTCTCCTTTCCATCTATCAATCTTTGTTCCATATATTTTGGAACTCTGTTGTTAGGTTTATATTGTTTGTAACAGTTATGTCTTTTCAATAAGTCGACTGTTTTATGAATATAGAATATTCCTTCCTTGTCGCTTGCAACTATTTTTGACTTTAAATCTCTTTTGTCTGATTTAATATAGCCAACCCAGCTTGGTTTTGCAAGGAATATCTTTTTTTAGCCTTTCACTTTCAACCTATTTGTGTCTTTGGGCTTCCAGTCTAGGACTGCCAGATTTAGCAAATAAAATATAGGACACTCAGTTAAGCTAGAATTTTAAGAAAAAATGAGTCGCTTTTTAGTACCAGAATACCTCATGTAATATTTGGAATGCATTTGTACTAATAAAGTAATCATTTTTATCTGAAGGTCAAATGTAACTAGGCATCCTGTATTTCATCTGGAAACTCGACTCCAATTAAAATATAAAGGCACAAACCTTACACTCCAGAAAGTTTTTATTTAAGGGGGAAAATCAGAACTTACGCTGGATAGGTTCCCAGTTCAAGGGGAGAATACAATTATTGTGCAGGGAGTTTATCATCTGAGGGGAACAGAGCTGAGGAAAGGCAGCACATGTGGTTAAGAAGCCAGTCAGGTCTTTGTATTAGGGTTCCAGCTCTTCCTTGGGGCACCCAAATTTCCCCCGCCTACACCTTATTGTCCATCCAGTGTCCAGCACACGAAGTCTTACCTTTTTACCTAGTGGGTGGGAGCTGGAGAGTCCCAGCCAGCCTGCCTTTGGGGTAGAAAGAGGCCAAGGCCTGTGGAAGAAGTCACTGATGAGGCCCTCTCCACTCTCCATGCATATGTACACTCATGGTCACACTCAGGCATACCTGCATGGCATACACATTCCCACACAAACTGCGTAAACAGGTCCCTTAAACACACTGGCAGGATAAACATGTTCTTGCACGCTCAGACCCACTGAAACACGCTCCTCTCGCACAGACACGGCCCTGCACACATCCGCATGCCTGTCTATCTTCTCCACCCTGCATAGCATGAAAGACAGGACATAACAAACCTCTTATTCTCCCTGTTCTCTCTCAGGCTCTAGGTGCTTGTGTGTATGGGGTGGGGGTGCAGTTTTTCCTGCCTTCTCAATCTGGATATCTGTCTTCCACCCACCCTAGCCGTCTGCCTCCCTCCCTGTAAGAAGGCTGAGGGAGGATGGGCAGGGCTGGTCTCCATGACAACCAAAGACCCTCTACCCTGGAAGGAAAGGTGCTGGGAGGCAGTATTGGCTTTTGCCCAGGCCCTTCTCTGAGTGGGGCTGAGGTGAGGGCAACGGGAGAGTGGGGAGGGAAGGGTGAGGTGACCATCTGGACCTGGGAGGGAACCGCAGGCACTGCCCAAATACTCCAAAATGGCAGATGGACATGATGGCACCGAGAGGAGCTGGGAGGAGGGGACAGCCCAGCGTGGCATGGGCAAGAGAACCTCCACCCTCTCCAGCCCAGTTCTCCTCCCCCACCTCACGCCTGATCTCCCTGAATACTCAGACTGGATGGGTTCTAGGAAAACCCTCTTGAAGCTCCCTTTCCTGGGACCCAAAAAGTCCACAGAGGTGGAGCTGTGCCCGAGTGAGGAAAGGGCTGCAGCAAAGGGGGTGTGAGCCCTTAAACCCCACCAGGCTTCTGATGCCTTTGTGTGCCAATCCTTGAGGGGCACATACCCTTTCCTATATTCCCATTTGGATTCTGTCCCTGGAGACTGGTGGGACAGACAACCTCGAGTGTGCCCTTGGAAACCCTACAGTGGATCTGTGTGAACCCCACAACAGGTCAAAGAGGGGTGGGCTAGTGTTCCCCTGGGTGTCTCAGTCATCTCGCATATGGGCCCTGGGAGTACAAGTCCTGCCTCTGCCTGACACGCTGACCTCCTGGTCCTGCGAGCTGGACCTGACCGGGAGGGCCTACAGGAGGGGGACGCCTAGAGAGGGGCCCCGATCTGCCTGCCAGGAGCTGAGAGAAGGGAAGTGGGGTGCTGGCACTGGACTGTGCCTGGAGACTGGAGGGCTGAGCTGCACCTACCCTCTCATGGACAGAACTTACAGATCCCCAGCACCCAGTAGCAGCCCCAGGAATTGGAAGCCCCACCTCCAGAACAGCTCGGCCAAAGATTTGGCAAGCAGGATTCAAAGGCCTGGCTGTCTTAGCCCAGCCCAGGACTCCCCAGAAGGGCAGTCTGGGTTTCTGTGCTCCTCGTTGGCTGGAGACCAGGCTCAGTGTCAGCAGCACCACCCTCTGCGCGGCTCCCTCCGGTATTGCTCCTGCCTTCCTCCTTTCACAAGTTTCAACCTCAGTAAACCTCTTGTGCTCTTCACGTCATCTCAGTATCTGTCAACCAGGAGACCAAAAGTGACACGGAAGCCAAGAGGTGTGCGGCTGTGTGGGTGCGCCCTGCGGGTTGGGGAAAAACATAGGGTCGCTGAAGTCCGCTAAGAAGATGCGGGCCATCGCGCCACCTAGTGTCTGATCCCTGGAACTACAGCTCCAGAAGCGGAGCCCCGTGGGAAGCACGCGAGGGAGAGGGCCTCAGACTCCGACTGCTCTCTGGGACAACGTCAGAGACCCCTGGTGGGGAAACTGAGGCCCAGAAAGGGAAGGAATTAAAGACACTGGAAGCCTTGGAGGCAGTGTGTCACCCCCATGGTTGTTGCGTGTCCCTTTAGTTTTTTGTGGGCCTGGCCATGGAAGCTATAACTTTGGCCTCGGCTTTCCTCCCTCAGGAATCAGTCTGTCCGGCATCTGTACCTGCCCGGGACCACAGGTCCCTTTGGCCCATCCCCCTCTCTGCAGCTGTTTTAGTTTCCTATCATTCCTGTAACAAATCACTGCACATCTTATGGCTGAGGAGCTAGCCAGATCTGTCCTCCTACAATGTTGGGGGTCAGAACCCCAAATCTGGCCCCACTGGGCTAGGGTGAATGTGTCAGCAGGACCAGCTTCTTCTGGAGGCTCCCGGGAGACTCCCCTAGGTTCAGGGGCCCTCCCCATGGTGTTGAGGGCTCTGTGCTCATCTTCCCTCTTGCCCGCTCCCACTCTCTGGGCCCCTCTGTGAGGACTTTGCAGTTACACTGGACACACAGGGATAACCCCTGGCAATTCCCTCATCTCAGGAACCTTAATTTAATTACATCTGCAAAGGCCTTTTTAACTATGCAAGCTGACGTGCTCACAGGTTCCCAGATTAGGACACAGACACCTTTGGGGTGCAGGGGCTGTCACCACTCAGCCTACCTAGTTAGGCCACTGTGTGGTCAGTGAGGGTCAACCCCATCCTCACACTCAGCGCTTTCAGGGTGGAAGAAGGGGACAAGTCTCTATTTTCCTAAGCCAAACTGCCCTTATAGAGGTGTTCCGTTGCATATTTTTTTTTCCTGCGCTGCCAAGCAATTCTCCAATTCTTGGTGACACTGGGAATCCCACAAATTTAACTCAGCTTTGACATGATCTACCTGGAGAGAGCAGCAGACCCCACAGGTTAAGGGTTATTCCCTTAACCTGTTCCACACTGCACCTGAGATGCTGTTGGAAGCCCAGTTTTGTCCCAGGATTGTACCCTGACAGGTGGGCTTTACTAGAGCAGCTTACCTTGCTCGGAGAAAAACTTTGCTTACTAGCTCGCTGGATTATTATACGAGACTAGAACTCAGGGACTGAGTTCAGCCAGCTGGAGCAGGGTAAGATGTGAGGGAAGGGGAGTGGAGTTCTCGTGCCCTTTGAAACTGTGTCCCTGAGTCACCACATGTTCACTCACTCAGGAATTCATCCACTCTGGTTGTTCAAGAATTTTTATAAAACTTAGAGTTTGTCTGGGATTGGGGAACATTTAGAGTTTTGGGTTCAGGGGTACAGGTACATCTTGATGTGGTCTTGCTCTGGTTGGTAGCCAACTATTTAATTAGGTTAGAGTCTTCGCTTTCTGGGGCAAGTAACTCATTCATTCCCACATGACTCGGCAAAGCCTTCCTTTCGTTTTTTTTTACCTTTCTTTTTAAAGATTTATTTATCTATGCACATAAGAACTGGGGTCCAGGCCAGAGGTGTGGGAGGGGTAAGAGGATTCATCAGAGATAGTGGGGAACAGAACAGGTGGATTGACTGAGACACACTGCTGAGGGGAGCAGCAGGTGAGACAGGAGAGGCCTGCTGTGCCATGTGGGTCACTTCCCTCAGGGATCGAACTCATGCAGCAATGGCTGCGGATAGCTTCATAGTGCTGCGCTTTAACCTCTTGCGCCATCAGGGAACCCAGTTTCCTTTCCTTTCTCACTTCACAAAGGACTTTATCTGTCAAGGTGCTGCCAGTCCCTGCCTGGTGCTACCCCCTCCCTGCTGGGCTTCTGGGAGCAGGGGACACCCTCCCAGGTGTGACAGGTGGCCTCCCCCAGGTGGCCAGGTAACCCTCAGCTTTGTGGCTGTTGCCCAGAATTCACTGCAGTGTCCTCCCAGGCCTTGGCTCCAAGGGGCTCTGTATGTCCTACCTCTGACCTTTCTATAAGAGCCACTGGCCCCAGGCCACAGTGCCCACCAAGCCCAACCTTCATGATATAACCCAGCCCAGACCCCCAGCAGCCTGCCAGCAGAGTTAAGACCTCCATATGTGCCAAGTCATGTGGGTAGCTTGGCAAAATGAGGATTCCTAGGTCCTGTTGCCAGATTTACTGCTTCAAGAAAGCAGGGGAAGGGCCGGAAATCTGCTTACATAAGTACCCCGGTTCCTATCATTAGGGTGGTCTTGAGGCCATTCACACTGAGAAAGATGATCAGTATTTCTAAAATGAACAAATGTGTGTATAAGTTCATCAAAGGCCTTTACTTCCTCAGGGCAGGGGCCCCCAACTCCCCCAAAGGTTGCCACTCTTCCTGACAGTGGGCAGGGGCCCCCAACTCCCCCAAAGGTTACTCTTCCTGACAGTGGGCAGGGACAGCTATCCTTTTATTCGCTCTTCTTATGCATCTTCTTGCAGCAAAGCAAACCAAAGCACATTTCTGCATGAAAGTGTTAATGGAACACCCTGCCGCTGAGAGCTAGCGCTGATGTCACTGAATTATAATTGCTCCTGCCCCTCTGGTGTGTGGCTCTTCTGGAAAAGCACAGATGGGTTTTACACATATCTGCTCCCTGCCCCCTCCTTCTTGGGACATAGAATGGCACCCAGCTCCTAGCGTGTGCTCAGTAAGGATTTCCTGAACAACAGGGAACATGAAACGGTGCGGGCGTCTCCTTTCATTCCTCACAACACCTCCACAGGGTCTGTGTCAGGACCTGGGGATGAGGAAGCTGAGGCTCAGAGAAGGGCGTTAACTTGTCCGATGTCACACAGCAAATCAAGGCAGAACTAGGACTTGCTGTAAGATCTATTGGGCTCCTTGCATTTCTCCTACAGCCACTGACAAGGACCTAGGAAGGAGGACCCATATCCAGCCATCCCCCTTTATCTTGCAGATCCCATTCTATCTGGAGTCCAGGGAAAGAGAACTTGCATTCCCCTCCCCCACCTTCCTGGCTACACAGAGGTCCAGTAGGATCCCTGGGTCTGCTGAGCAGGGGCAGAGACTGGGTTAAGGAGAGGCATTATGCACAGGGCTCCCTGAGGCCCATAGTGTACTCCTGCAGAGGATGAGCGTTCACCCTCAGCTTCCCTCACTGGCCCTCCCCAGCCTTGCTGGCCCACCCCGTGGAAGCCCCTGTGCCCATAGTGGTCCCACTCCAGGAGCTGCCCACCATTACATGTTGGGTTGTCCTGATGCCAGTGGGTTCACTCAATCCTCTTTCCCAGGGCACCCCAAAGCCCTAACACAGTGGTCAAATGTGAGCATGTCAAGGAACATGTTTAGGGCTTTCCAGAGACAGCTCAGTCTAGCTGGACAGAGGTAAGCATCCACTGACAGGTGCCTCCACTACTCAAACACCATCATCCCCACGGCTCCCCTACTGGGTTTGACTCCTAGCAGCCTGGACTCAAGCTGCAGAGTGTTGAAGACCAGCTCCAACTATTGAGGTGTCTGGAGGCAAGACAGGCAGGACCCTAAGGTGGGAAGGCGTTGGCGAGCGGAGATTCCTAAAAAAGGGGGAAAGGGAGAAAAATGGTGAAAGGGGGGCGAGGAAGACACAGGAGTTGGAATTGGGTGCAAGTCTTCCTGCTCTGCCTTCAGCAGAGGTTTATTTTTTACATTAGGAGCAAGCAGTGGGATGACATCAGCACACCAACTGGGCTGAGAGATTACAATCATCTTTTTTTTCTAAGAACAGTTTAGGGTCGTATTGCCCTTTAGCTGAGATATAACATTCTAAAATCAATCAAGGTTAAAAACAGGTACATAGGTGCACAAAGTTTATGACTAATATTACTATAGTGGAGATCAACTAAGATAGAAGTCCCTTAAACCTTATCTACTACTTAATGGGTTTTTGTTTTTCTACCTGAGTCATCCTGGGAGGCAGAAGAGGAAATTCCTTGCTAATCAAATCTCTGAATAGGAAACATAGGTGAATTTCCTTATCTGAAGACTTCATAGTAGAATCCTGAAAGACTAGCCAGAAGACTTTTGTGGATTCCTTTAAGGTGTAGCAGGTGGAAAACTTGACTAGTTTCAGAACAGGCAACCTGGATGAATTTCCACATCTAAAAGCCAAACAATAGGAAGTTTGACTAACTCTTTAGAAGCTGAATAGAAGGCTAGGTGAGATAATAGAATGATAAGATTTGGGTTTTCCTCCGTCCATCCGGCAGTGAGAGAGACTTTGCAAAAACAGCCCTTTTGCATTTATTTATCAGTCAGTAGTGACGTCACTTGACTTCAGGGGAATTTTTTTTCACCCTGGTGCAGTGCTTGCTTGTCAGGGCAGACAGGCCTTATGCAGCTGAGGTAATCCAATTGTAAGCTGAAAGTTTCTCAGATTATTTTGATATTACAATTATACAAAAAAGGGAGGTCATAACATAAGTTAGCAGTGGAAAGTCTGATTTTTCGGAGCTTTTCCCGATCTACCCGGAATCTGTCAGACGACAGACGTTGCATAGCTTGTGTCAGCAGAGTCCTGCTGACATGGGCTCTATTTGGGACGACTGGGGTTCAAGCTCTTTGAGCTTGTTCTTTGCCACCCAGCTCTGTGCCCTGGGGTATTTACTGAATCTCTCTGTGCTAATGGTGCCTACTTTAGGGTCACCTGTAAGGCATCTGGAACAGCACCCTGCCTGGATCGGCCCTCGGAGATGACGCTGCCATGGCTGCGCAAAGCCATGCTTTGGCAAAGCTGGCTGTGCAGAGTGCAATCTGGTTCTGCTCCCTGCACAGCTATTTTCCAGAAGTGTGACCTTGGATGGACTAACTATGATCCTGGAAACTCCAGTTTTCAGTTCTGGGTAAAACTCTGTATTACACTTCTCCGTGCATCCTCTTCAGTGGAGAAGAAAATGTGAATCAGATAAGACCAGATGTTGAGCTATATGTCCCCATCCCCTCC
>NW_004567124.1:4253709-4264714 GCF_000260355.1 Condylura cristata
TTTTTGATCCCATTCCCCACTCCACCCCCACATAATGTCTCTGGTCTATGTCTCTTCACTTTTTTGAACCCAGCACTCCTCTGTGTCAAACTTTAATCTTGCTGGTCCTAATACTTTGGTTCCCCAAACTCAGGACCTTACGGGGAGGTGCCAGGCATTGATCTGTTCTCTGTCCCAGCTGGAAGGACCTTCACACTCTGCAGGTGTGAATGGTACAGCACATGAAGCCTCAGCACCACCCAGGAGGGTAGCCACACTTCATGTGGCAGTGAAGTTGTTGCAGGCTACGGGTTACAAATTCAAGAGTTTAAAACTGAACCAGGGTTCAGTGGCTTAACGCACAGCACTAGGAAGCTGTCCGCAGGCATTGCAGCATGAGTTCAGTCCCAGCCAAGGAGCTGACCCACATGGCACAGCAGACCTCTCCTGTCCTGCCTGCGGCTCCCCTCAGCAGTGCATTTCAGTAGATCTGCCTGTTCTGCTCCCCACTCTGTCTCTGGTGAATCCTCTCATGCCCCCACACCTCTGGCCTGTACCCCAGTTCTGTATGTATAAATAACTAAAATAAATTTAAAAAACATAATAAAATAAAAATAAACAAATAAATTAAACAGTCAGTTTACTCTCTCAGTCCTGGAGATCAGATGCCCCCAGATGAGTCTAGGTGGCAAAAACCAAGAAGACTGCGCTCCTTCCAGAGGGTGAGCGAAAAATCTGATCTGTGCCTTTTAGGCCTCTAAGACCTCCTGCATCTCTTGCTTTGTGGCCCTTCCTCACATCATGCTAAACTCTGACTTCCATCACCACACCTCCTCTCCCTCCTGTTCCCTCTTAGAAGACCACTTGCTATTTTATTGGACCCATCCAGATGACCATGATAATCTCATCTTAAAGCCCTTGATTTAATCACATGCAAGCATTTGCAACCTCAGCCAATGACTGTTCACACATTCTGGGGAACAAGACATGGCCATCTTCGGGGGACACTATTCCACTCACCACCACCTCTTTCCCCCAGTTATGAATGTGCTTACACACATAGCATCCAAGTGCTCTGCTTTACTGGATTGCATCCACCAGGACAGAGCTCCAGAGTCCTCCTCTGAGTCCCCTGCCAGGCTGAGTTGCAGAGCCCAGCAGTCCCGGTGCTCCTTTGTCCCTGGGCCTGGCTGGGTGCTCACTAAATTGGTCGGTAATGAGTGAGTGACATAAATGAATGAGTAGTTACCGCTTGGTAACTACTGACTTTTTGGCCAACCAAAAGTGGGTGGCAGGGAGTCCAGGTCCCAGATATCCTCAGAAACCACACAGCACCCTAGTGGGTCAGCAAGCACCCTCTTTTTTGCCTCTGTCACAAAGAGGCAGTGACCCCAGCAAGTCACTCAGTTGGGAGGACTACTTGAGCAAAGGTCTGGAGGCAGCATCAAGGATGTTTTCATAGGACAGGCTGACAATTTGGGGTGACTGAAACATCTGATTCTACAGCGGGGAGCAGGGGAGAAGTCAGGAAGGAGAGGAGACACGAACGGGACTTAATCATGTCTTGGGGCCTCAAGTATGTACAGGAGGCATCATGCAATGGGAGAGGAGGTGGCTCCAGCCAGCTGGTGCTGAAAAGACTGGAGACTCATCAGCACACTCTGCACACGGCCTCCCTCTGATGGGGCTGTCACCCAGGCAACGGCTGAAGCTGGTTGCCCAGCAACAAAACCCTGCCTCCCCCATCCTCCCAAGGCCATTTCTGCCCCTTGGGAGCTTTGCGCCCTTTCTGAATTGCTCCAGTGCTTGGAAGGGGCCAGATTCCAGCGTGTCCAAATACCAGATGAAAGGGGTTGTTTCTATGGGAGCTGTGGTGCAAGTTGTAGGTTTACCACCAGGAGAGAGGACAGCTGAAGTGACCTAGGGAGAGGGGACAAGGGTGTTTCTGCCTCAGTCCTCTCTGGTTTTCTCTTTTTCTACTTTACTAACATGAAGTAGGAACACTAGCCTGGGAGTCAGGAGACCTGGTACAAGGCCTGTCACTTGTTGCGAACCTTCTTGGGTCTCATTTTCTCCATAGGTAGAAGGAAAGTTTGGGCTAACTGATCATCAACAAACACCCACACTTCTGGGCCTGACACTCTGCTTCTAGAACCTCAGGACAGAGATGGAGCAGACCCCACACCCCATGTGCATACCAAGTCTCTGCACCCCTGACCTCCGACCTCAAAACATGTGGTCTTAGTCTATGGCAGAAGAGGGAAGGGGGCCACTGGACTCTGGACCTCACATTCACAAAGGGCCCCAAATCTAGACTTTAGGTCACTAAAGAAAATGATAAGTCATTGTCATGTTTTGTAAGTGAAGAGTATTGATCTGTAACCATAGCATTTAAAATAAGCTGCAGCCTGTAACTCTACTTGCAATTTTTCATTTTAGAAATATAACTTGTTTGAACGCAACAGAAGTGACCCTGGTGTCCTCATCACAAGGGCCCTGGCTTCCCTGTCCTAGGGATCTGGCCACTGAGTGTCCCTCACAGGGTCCCTGGGATTCTGTGTCCCTGAAGACAACCCTCCCAGGGAGTGAGGTAGTAGGTAAGACCCAGGTGTGTGTTTGAGGGTATGGGGGTGGTATAGGCATTCCCAAATGCCAATGGGAAGAAGAGACTGGGGAGGCTGAGCCAGGGAGGGGTCACCAGACAGTCCCATACTCCCTCTATTCCCAAAGGGGCGAGTGACCTCCAACAAGAGACTTCACTGACCAGGCTGGTGCACAGCCCAAGTGGGGACCCGGGGCCATGCTGCTCAGAGTGAGAAGAACCACCCTGATGCCAGACTGTGTCTTCCCTGCAGAGAGGACCCTTGGGGTCATTAACTGGGTCTCCCAACCTCCAGCCCCTGAGAGCAAGGTTGGGCTGAAGATCAGACACTTGCAGAGTCACGTAGGGCATCGGCTCTGTGCCCTCTAAGCTGCCTCTCTTTCGGTCATGCCTCAGTTTCCCTAACTTCACCCCTTCTTCCCACCCTGCAAATGCTATTGGGAAAGCTGTGGGGGGACTCAGTTCAGGGTCACCCTGTCTGGGTCCCCTTCCCCAGGAGAGTCAGGAACCACCTCTTCACCCACACCCACAAAAACATGGCTTCTAGAAATGGTTCCCCGACTTCTTTGAGAAGTGTCTATCCCCCCAAAAGCCTACACCCATCTTGGGGAGCTCTGGGGCACGAGGAGGGGCAAGGACTGCAAACAGCAGGTGGAGGGAGTGTCACTCTTGGTCTGGAGACACGTGGCCTGGGTTTGATCCAGTCACTGGCTCTGCTGTGGCTGAAAGAAAGCAGCACGCCCTTTTTAATCTTAGAATCTGCTCCTGGAAATGAGGAAGCTGGGAACTGCAGAGAATCTTCCTTCTCCATGTACTCAGATTCCTAAGGGGCCACGCTGCCTCCTGGAGAAAACCTTCCTAACCCAGCGGCTGGGAGATTTGTTCTGAGACAGCACCACCTGCTGGCTGCCTTGAATATGGCGTCCATCCTTTCCCAGGCCATCTGAGAACCCCAGAACTCGCCGGGAAATAGGGACACTTGGTGGTTAAAATGTACCTGTTGAGTCTTTTTGGGAATCTGGTTCATTTCATTAACAACTTGCAATAAATCGTACTAAACCGGTGCGACCGTATTCCAATTTTATAGATTATGAACTGGGCGTCGGAGAGATGGTCACTTTCTGACTTCACAGCCCTCTCATCTCCAGCTACACGCTGAAGGGCCGTTCTCAGAAGCGGTCCTGCGGCCCATTGAGTGGCTTACTAAGGCTGCAGGGCGAGTCCAGGACAAAGTCAGGAAAGATGAGTCAACTAGAGGAACATTATATCTGGGGCTCCCTCAAGCTTGCTGGGGGGGGAGGGGGCTTGTTTGAGCAACTGTATTTTCAGGCTGGCAAGAAAGAATCCACTTCACATCTGCCTCAGCCAAGCAGTTTTCTTCATAGAGAACCCTCAGCTTCAAGCAGCTTGGGTCTGGCATCCCTTCTACCCACCTCTTGGCTGATTTTACCTTCTCCCAGATCTGAGAGACCCTCAGGAAGCAGAAAACCTATAGAAGGACTCCCTCAAGGTCCCTGGGAACCTTGGGATAGCTGAGCCAGGATTCGATTTACAGAAATTCACTCCACACTAATCGATGCATGGTATGAGAAACAGAAGAAAAAAAAATGCAACCAGATGACAGAATCTTAAACTGAATACCAGGAAATCTTGGAGCAAGTCACTCAAACTTTCTGAGACAGGTTTCTTCATCTGCAAGGTGAGCACTCCTCTGTGTGGAATAGAAGGACCCTCGGTGAGCGAGGGTCCTATATGCAGGGAACTCCTTGGGCCTTTTCAACCAAAGAACTGAGGGTGGCAGCAAAATTCACTGTTGGCACTTTGCCCTGGAAAACGAGTGTCATAAGTTGGCGAGAGAGAGAGCTGAGAGGGATGAGGCCTGGGGGGTTGAGAGAGCCTGTGCTAAGGCGGTAAGGCCGTTTTGGAGGAAATGCCAAGTTTCTGGGTGGCCACTGGCCCTGACAGCCTGTCTAGGCCCTGGCACAGCCAGGTACCACTTTCTGGACCACAACCTTGAGGCCAGGGGCAGAGGGCTGGGGCCTCTGGGCCTGAGCCAGGAGGTAACCTCAACACCTCACCCTGTCAGGCCCTGATTATCTTGGCTCTTTACACTACTGAACTGGATAATGGGATTGGTCTATCTCAAGGAAATACGTCTTCCAAGACCTAAGGAGTCTGCCTCTTAGTCTCTTCAAATGCTACCTCAGCTGGTGCTCTGACTCCTCCCCCATATAACTGCCCCTTCCCCTGTTCCAGGGGACCCAGTTCTGGGCTTTAGTCTCGGGGGCATCTAACATGGTGGAAAAGGCCAGTGGTGAGCCCCACTCTTTTTTTTGAAGTTTATTTTTACATCATTTTGTACATTTTTTTTTTGCCATCTCAATTGTAATCCCCAAGGGTTTCCCATCACCCAGTCACTTGTGTGCCATCACCATAATCCCGTGCACTTCCCTCCCGCCCCCTTTTGATCCCATTCCCCACTCCACCCCCACAAAATGTCTCTGGTATATGGTTGTTCATTATTTTTGTTATTTTTTCGGCCTGATCCATTATACTCCTGCTATGAGTGAAACCATCCGGTATTTTTCTTTCTCTTTCTGGCTTATCTCACTAAGCATGATCTTTTCCAGCTCCATCCAAGTTGCTGCAAAAGACATGTGTTTCTCTTTTTTGGTTGCTGAGTAATATTCCATTGTATATATGTACCACATCTTTTTTATCCAGTCATCTACTTTTGGGCATTTGGGTTTTACCCCAAGCACTTCATAATGCAGAGAGCAGCCACGCTCACACACTAAGCCCTTCTCTCCACCATTCAATTCAAAAGGCAACATTTGCCTGGGCTGCAGAGGGATGGGAGGCAGGTCAGAGACTTTGAGGTCATATAAACTTGAGACCTAACATTTCTGTCACCAGCACCTTTCCTTGTCAAGAAAATTAAAATAATTGAAATGAGGGAACATATCATAAAGTCACAGGCAGGGTTTGATGGAGATACCCTATGTGTCAGGCATCAGAACTTTTATGTCTCGGAATTCCACCCATATGGGCAATCCCATGAAGAAAGAACGCTTTTCTAGATGCAGAAAATCAGACACAGAAAAGTTACACAGCTAGTAGCTTCCTTGGCCATGGTACAGGTTTCCTTAAGGAAACCTCCTTAAGGAAAGAGCTGACCTCCTGCAGAGCCCGCTTGCGGGCACTAGGGGGAGCCCAGCGACACTTGGGATGCGGTCTCCACCCTGAGCCCAGCTAGGGGTGTCCTCAGGCAGGAAGCCCCTTCTTCCAGGCCTCGGTCGCAGCTCTGTCCGCACTGGCCCTACCATGTCCACGTCTCCCCAGCTCTCCCCTAGTTGATGGAGGCCTCCGAGTTCTGGGCCTTTCTGTATCTTGCTCAGAACCTGCAGAAATGAGGTTCTCAGTGCATGCGTGCAGGTGGATGGGTCAGGACAGCTGAATAGTGACTAATGACATACACCTGTATCATGTCACTTGTGCCCCTCAATAACACCCCAGAGGAAAGCGCTATCATCACCTCCCTTTATAGATGGGGTCATCCAGCCATGGAGAAATACAGCCCTTGCTCGGGAGGGGTGAAGCTGGGTGTGGGCCTCTGCTGTGAGCCTCTCACACACTTGGCTCCACCAGTGGGGCTGTGGGAGCCCAGAGGTCACGTGTGGTCCCTGGGGCTGGAGATGCCCCTTAGACATTCAGAGACAGGATAGGAGGGAAGACTGTGAGTGCTGTTCTGCCAGAGGCTTGGAAAGTTCAGCGCTGCAGGGGTCCACTCTTCCACCAGAGACAGCCCAGGAGAGCTGGGGAGACAGGGCTGGCAGTAAGGGGGAGGGGAGGGGAGGCAGGAGGGCAGGTGGGAGACTCCTACAGTTGTCCTGGGGGAGGAATAGAAACCCAAGCCCTGAGTGCAGGGTCAGGCAGGGCCTGAGAGGAAGTGAACACCCAGAGACATTACAGGCAAGGGCTCCTTGGCAGCTACCCGGAGGGTCTCCATGGGAACCATCGACTCTGCCCCTGGGAAGTTGGCCTTGCTGGCCTTGGAGTCACATTTTCGTCATTCCCACAAGCCCCCAGAGTGGTAGAGTCAAGTGGGGAGAGAGTCGAAGCTGGGGGTGGGGGTCCACCCGTCCCCTCAGAGGCTTTTCATTTCTGAACCTCTGCATGTCAGGAATGGGCTCAGACACGAACATAAACAACTCGTTGACTTGGCCCAGGCTTGAGAATGATGCTGATAGTGACTGTGAATCAGCCCCAGGCTCTGGTCCAGGAGAGAGAGAGACATGTTTCCCAGCCAGCCGGGAGGGAGCAAGTCAGCCACTGTTCTGGAAATTTCCATTTCTATTGTCCCCCTTTTAAGAGGGGAGAAAGCTGGGGGTTGCAGAGGGACACACTTGTCTGCTGTCACAGGGCGGGAGTGGAGTCAGTGCTGCAGACTGCCTCGTGGCCCCGAGCCTGGGTCCCTGCAACTGGTAGCCATTCACCTTGCTAAGCTAGCTCCACCACCTCCACCATGCAGATGCAGGTCAAGAGTTTCTTTTGCCCCACAATGAGCTCCCACAACCTAGGGGGAGTCTGGGAGGAGGCATTTCTTGTTACCTATGGCAGGTAGGTGCGCGTGACTCCACAAACCCCACATCGACCTCCTTAATAGCAGCAGGGCGTCTGCAGGCTGAGGGGGCGTGGGGGGCAGGGCAGGGTGGGCAGTATTTCCATGTCCCTTCTTGTCAGCACGTGGTCTGCTTTTTTGGAAATTAAGCAATGCCGTGTGAACTTGCCTGACCTACAAAATATTGTAGGTGTGGTCTTTGAGCATGCTGGAAGAAACAGTGCAGACTTCAAACTCGGCCAAGCCCCCTTCCTGCTCAGGAGGTGAGAGCAGGGATAGAGGAGGCTACGTCGCAGCCCACAGGCTGCCAGGGGAGGGGGGGGACCCCTTCCTTCTGGCCCACACTGGACAGGTAGTAAGCACCAGAAACAGACTCACATCCTATCAGAGGGGGGTTGTAGGCATAGTTTAGTCTCTTCTATTCTGAGTGACCCAGAAATTCATATTTGGAAGTGGGGTGCTGCTGAGCTAAACCAACAAAAAACGGAAAAGCCATGGTGCTCTCTGAGAGGTTCAGTGGCCGGCAGTGAGGACGTGAGGTTGCAGGCTGGGAGGGTGGGGAGCCATGCAGGTTGAGACGCATCTGGCAAAACTACTGTCTCTGGTTATTTGGAAAGTCCTCCAGGGAAAGGAGTTTGAAGACAGGAAGTGAAGCTGTTGGTGCTGGCTGGATTTGGTGAGGTGCGACAAAGTATGGGTAAGCCTGGGAGGAAAGAATAGCTGGACGCATGTGGGAGGGGTGGGGTCTGGAATCTTCTGGGTTTACCCGGAAACACAGAGAGCAATGTCCAGACCTCAGTGCAGGTGGGAGGGAGGCAGCCAGGTCCCAGCAGACTCCTTGAGTTCAGGACGGAGCTGAATGGGGGAGCTCAGGGCAGCTAGAATTCACAAGGCACAGAACTAGAAGGCCAGAGCCACCCAGAGAGAGCACCAGAGAGCCACAGAGGGGCCCCTCAGGTCTTCAGCAGAGGACTGAGAAGTACATGCATGGGAGAAACTACCAGAACCACCTGAAAGGATTAGCAGGAATAGTAGCGGAAGTGCGCACAAGAGGAGCACTCCTTCCCCAGCCAGACTGAACCACTCCATATTTGATAACACCCAGAAGCGTCAGCAGTGACGTTCTTGCTGACATGAACCGGCCACTGGCACTGTGAGTGTACTACTGACTGCAGTGGCCACCCTTTGGACACAGAGTATTCTCGGATGTTCAGCTCTCCTACATCTTTTCCTCTATGCAAACTACAACTAAACTTTTCTTCACATAGGGACTGGATGTCACTCACTGTGAATGTGTCATCCTGGTGTTGACCCTCACACTAAATTCCCATACTTGATGCACAACGGGGCTCAATTAAGATGAGCACTAGGCCCTGAGATCACGGTAAAATATTATAAAATATTCAAATATGAAATAAAACCTTCAAATAGAGCTACATTTTCAAAGCCTGTGCAAAAGAACTCTGGAGATTGCTGGTACTTTTCCTGGGGTCTACACAGTAGTCGTTAGACATAGTTTTCCCTTGTAGTGTGTTGAGATTTTCACTTATGGTGCAAAAACAAAGGACAAATGTACTGGTGCTTTAGCAGCGACTGAGGCAAGGGAACCAGCTTATACTCTAGACATCGATAGAGTTTTCCACCACCATGCAGGAGCAGGTAAAGAAAAACTAGTCTGACTTAAGAATGTCCTTGATAAAACAGTAAAAACGATTCATTTTTTAAAGTATTGGACCTGGAGTACATGCTTTTTTAAAATATCCTGATTCTGTGTGACCAAAAAAAAAATCGTTTATGCAGTTCTCTCGCAAATAAAGGCATAAGGGTGTCTAGAGGACAGACTTGTGTGATTGCATTGTGAGCTAAAGTAAGCACTTTTATTCATGGAACACCATCTTTACTTGAAAGACAGACATTGTCTGGTTTTCAGCCTTGAGTGTTTGGCAGGCTTATCTTGAAAGTGAATGAGATGAGCTTACCACTTTGAGGAAAATAACTAACAATAATTGTTACCATTTACAAAATGTAAGCTTTCAAGTGCAAATTAAAATGTGGAAAACTCATATTTGCCACTGTGAGACTGACAGCTCCAATACATGACTAGTTGTGATATAAAAGAATGTTGTGAGTTTTTTTTTCCACGCCATCTAACGAAACCTGTCAACCTTTGGAAGAGGCACATTCTATAATGAACCCATACATTCTAGATGATCAATGCCGGCTGTTTCAAAATCCTGCGTTGGTAAACAACCCACTGAAAATGCAAGGTTGCTAAGTGGCTGTTGATGGAACTAAATACAAGAAGTTCTTGATATGGTTTCTGATTTCCTGTTGCACCAAACCTTGAGCAGTCGGCAAGATGGCGGCAGGGCGATAATGAGGCTGATTGCTCCAGATACTCACAACTAAACCGTGCAAAACAAAGCTGAACACACACCCCGGGGGCACAGTGGATGACCACCGCACACAGAAGGCTCTCCCGTCTGATGTAAAGGGGTAGGAAAACTTGAAGTGAACTTTGTTTAGAGGAATAACAGGGAGGCAGGACCCACAGGGCAGACTGTACATCTGCTGTGCCGAGTTATTTCCTCGGGCACTCACGAACTTTGGGACTCTTAAAACAGGCGCTGCCTTTATAGAGGGGTGCACGGGCAAGCGGCCAGGATGGAGGGTGCATTGCTGGACATCTACAAAGGTGGGGGCTCCGAGGGAGGACCACTGGCTTGAGCCTGAGGCGCTCAATATGGAACAGATGGAGTCTGGAAGGGGTGGGGGCTGTTTCCTCTTGGAGAGGCTGTGTTCTGGAATCTGGGACCCGGATTCACACCGCTTACCCTAAGGATTTTTATTCATCTTTTGAGATCTTTCATATCAATGCAACCTTTGGAAATGTTGAAAAGACCTTGTTTTTGAGAGCATGTTTAGGGAACCCAGATGATTTGACATCCCTTTTGGCCCTGCAGGAGAGTGTCCTGATCAGTAGTCACTGACTCCCAAAAGCCAGCTTCTCTAGCTCCAGCCAGCATAGTCTGTCTGCTCCACTGAGTGTATCCCAGGCCCCTGCAAGTCAGAATTGTCCATTTATTCATGCTTTCACTAGTATTTTTGCTTATTTATTATATGTTTTTTTTTTAATCTGCAAACCAGTTGATCCTTTCCTCTTTTCCCAGCCAAGCTAAGAGTTTCCGAATTAAAATTCAACATACAGGATTTCTACTTTTCACCAAAACAGAGAAACAGAAATACCTTCCCACCACAATAAGCTATTAAACTGATCAAAATATATTAAGCCATGGCCTCAGATACTGGCTAACAGGCAGGAGCATGACCCAGGAGAGAAGGGGAACCAATAAGAGGAGTCCAATAATGATCATAGGTCTATGTCTAGAAGCACCTCTGACCTGTGATACAATTGAGGTCTCAAAGTACTATGTGCAAGGATGCTGGAGAAATTGTAAATAGGTCCAGATTTCTAGAAAGAAAGAGCTGGGCAGGAAATTCCAACATACTGCAAAGGGGTGGCCTCTGGGTCTTTATTGAATTATGAACCATGCTGCAAGGGTGGAAACTTCGTGACTTCTGGCAAAAAAAATCTGTGGATGTGTATGTTGAACAGCTCTCAGTATTCACACAGGTGAAGAGATGTTTAGGCTTCAGCTAGGCCGAGTGGAAAGTTCCTGTGGATTATCCAAGGTATTCAGTGCTAGTCTTAAACTTGTTTAAATAAAGGTATAAACAAGTCTGAAAAGAAGCAAAACATGGCAATTTAATCTCCTGATGTAAAAATATCAATACTTTGGCCC
>NW_004567124.1:4265068-4275723 GCF_000260355.1 Condylura cristata
CAGCAGACCTCTCCTGACCCGCCCGCTGCTCCCCTCAGCAGTGTACTTCGTCGATCTGCCTGTTCTGCTCCCCACTCTGTCTCTGGTGAATCGTCTCACTGCCCCTGCACCTCTGGCCTGCACCCCAGTTCTGTATGCATGCATGCTGCATAAATAAATAAATAGACAAATAGATAAATCTTTAAAAAAAAAGTGATTGTAAATATACTCAACATGATTGAGGGCTTAAAGGTAAAAATGAACATAATGATAACAATTGGAAGATTCCCCCTTCACTCCCCCAAAAAAAAGCCATTAAAAAAATTAACAACAAAAAAATAACCATTTGGAACTTCTAGAAACAAAAACACAATATGTAAAATGAAAAATTCACTTGATCAGGTTAAGAACAGATTAGAAGGAAGCACCAGTGAATCTGAAGGCATAAAGATGGAAACTGTCTAAACTGAAGCACAGAAGTAAAAAGGCTGACCAATCCATAAATAAAGCTACTGATCTTTGGGACAGGGGGAAATGGTCTAATACTTACAATGTAAAGTCCTAAAGGAGAAAGAAAGAACAAACCAGTAAATCCCAAGCAGAATAAAAAAAAAAAAAAAAAAAGCAAAGACACACCATGAACAATGTTGAAAATCAGTAATGAAGTAGATCAACAATGAATTGAGCATGGTACCCATGGTACTCAAAGGGGGAAAATACTCTATGTCACAGAATAAAGGGCAATAATGTCACAAACTTTTTGTCACCAACAATGGAACAATAGAAAACAGCAAAGTCACTTTGGAATTGATGAAAGAAAAAAAAAAATTGTTAATCTCAAATTCTATATTTGGGGGAAAAATCTTAAAGACAAACTGAAGATTTTTTCAAGTAAACAAAAGCTGATAGAATTCATTACCTACACTGGAACAAGTTCTGTAAATACTTCAGGAAGAAAAACAAATGATAGTAGATGGAAAATTTGAATTTGACTTAATGAGAGCAATGATATGTTAGTTAATGTTTTTGTTGCTTTAAAAGCTCTTAAAAAGATTATTGAATAGGGCCTTCCTGGTGATGCAGGGATTAAGTCACAACACTGTCAAGTTATCACCAGCCACTGCAGCTTGAGTTCAAAATCTGGCCAGCGAGCTGACCCACATGGCACAGCAGACCTCTCCTGTCTCGCTTGCAGCTACCCTCAGCAGTGTATTTCCATCAATTCGCCTTTTCTGTTCCTCACTCTGTCTCTAGTGAATCCTCTCACTGCAACTCCAACTCTGCCCTGTACCCCAGTTCTTGTATGCATAAATAAATCTTAAAAAAAAAAAATCATAATTTAAATCTTAAAAAAGATAACTGCATAAATGTATGATAATACTGATATAATAAGAAAAAATCAAAGTATGAAGTTGTAAGGGTCAAACATTGCGCATAGAAAGTCCAATTGTATTTAAAGGTAGACTCTGACTATACATACTCTATATCATATCGGATACCTATTATAAGGTTTAGAAAAATCACTTTAAAGATGAAGCAAAGAGCTATATCTGATACGTCAATAGTGGAGAAGAACAGAGTTAAGGCTGAATTAATACAAAGCAAGAAATTGGGGTGAAAGCAGAAGAGTACAGATGGGAATAATAGGGAATAAATAACAAAATGGCAGTTTCATACCAAAAATTATATTAAATGTAAATGGTTTTACACACTGCAACTTAAAAATTAAACAGTATCAGGTAGAATAAAAAGGCAGCTCCAACTACCTTTTGCTGTCTCTAAGAACCCTACTTTATATAAAGGCAAGTAAAAGGATAGGATCAAATTCACCATGAAATCAATATGCATGAGAAAACTGTGACTGACCAGTATTTGCAAAATATTTAATAAAAGGAATACTACCAGAGATAAACAGGAATATTTAGACATAGTAACACACAGTTCATCAAGAGAACCCAAACTCCCGAGTGTGGATGCTTCTAGTAAAATAGTTGCTAAAGGTAGAGGGCAAAACTTGGAGGACTGCAAAGATAAATGGGCAGATCCACAATTTTCATTGATTTTCATTTTCAAGTAGTCAGAGATAGAACAAGTAGAAGACTGGGAAAATACTTTCAGCCAGTTTGTCCTAAGTGACAGTTATTAAATAGACATTTAGCAGAATGTACAGTGCACATAGAATGTGGGTCAATATAGACTATTTTCTGTATCATAGGGAAAAAAAAGAAAAACTTGGGCCCTGCCTGGTGGTGCAGCAGGTTAAAGCACAGCACGAAGAAGCTAAAGTCATTTCAGCATGAGTTCTAGCCACGCCCTGGAGGTGACCCACATGGGGTGCTGACCCACCCGCTGCTCCCCTCCTGATCCGCCCCGCTGCTCCCCTCAGCAGTGTACTTCATCAGTCAGCCTGTTCTGCTCCCCACTCTGTCTCTGGTGATCCTCTCACCGCCCCTGCACCTCTGGCCTACACCCCAGTTCTGTATGCACAAATAAATAATTCTTAAAAAAAGAAAAAACTCAGTGTAATTTAAAGGATTGGAGGGGAGGGAAAGAATGTTTAATTCCAACAAAATGAAATTAAGCCACAATAACAGGAAGATATCTAAAATCCCCAAGTATGTTAAAATTAAACAATCTACTTCTAAATGAGTTCATAGTTCTAAATTGATTGAAAGAGTAAATCACAAGGAATATTTTAAATATATTTTACCTAAATTGAAATGAAAACTCAACATGATACATGTGTGGGATACTGCTTAATGAAAAAATCCTGCCTTTAAATGCTTATTTTAGAAAGGTATTTTATCCACATTCTAGCTTCATTCTTAAAAAATGAGCAAAAGAAGGACAAATTACACCCAGAGTAAGTGGAAGGAAATAACCAGAAGGAATCAAACATGGACAAATAATTGGAAAATGCAACTTACCAACTTCTAAAGAATCAGTGAATTGAATAACTTGTGGCAAGATTTTTCAGAAAGAACAAAATACAAATGACTAACATAATGAATGAATTCAAAGACATAATACAGATACAGAGCGAATAGTGTCTTAATGGAATACAATGAACGACTTTATGGCAATAAAATCAACAACTTGGGTGAAATACTTGATTGCTTAAAGACACAATATACTCAAGAGGAAATTTAAAATGCCCAGTAGCCTTATAGATTATGATCAAGTTTCTTGAACTTTGTAAATTATACCTCATTCTGTAATGAAAGCTGTCATTGCTTCTTACTGAGAATTGCTTTGACTAATCTCTCTTGCATAATGTGAAATAATATGAACAAATAAAATGCTATTTAATACTAAATTAATAAACACAGATAAGTAAAAAGCAGGAGAATTATGCTTACCAAGATGTCTATTATGGAAACATAATAATGCAAAATAAAGTACCTCCTAATCAATCACAGTTAAGACATCCTCAGAACAAGCCAGGGATTAAAAATCCTGGTCTGTCATATCATCATCAACTCACTTCCCATTGATGTACTTGGCTCCCCATGTCCCTCCAATAAACAATGAATCAGACATCAGAGGGCTTCTACTAGTGGTTGAGGCAGTGAAGAAGTTTGACTTATTCAGAGACTCAGACTGTCTGTACCACAGCCAATTTTTTAGTTTTCTCTGTCCACTTAACTTTTTTTAAAAAAAGGTTTATTTATTTATGCATACAGAACTGGGGTACAGGCCAGAGGTCCAGAGGGTGAGAGGACTCACCAGAGACAGAGTGGGGAGCAGAACAGGCAGATCAACAAAGTACATTGTTGAGGGGAGCCGTAGGCAAGACAGGAGAGGTCTGCTGTGCCATGTGGGTCAGCTCCCTGGCCAGGGATCGAACACGTATCGAAGCAGCTGCCACTTGTAACTAGCTTCTAGCTTTACAGGGCTGTGCTTTAACCCGTTGGCTATCAGGGAGGGCCCAACCATTTAACTTTTAATGGAAATAATTGCTTAAGTTCACTTAAGCTCCAGGTTTCTTAGTTTTGCTTCTGTTGATAGTTTTTGCTAAGACTCAGAACATTTACATGGAAACTGCTGGAAACTCAAACAGAACATATTCACTAAAGAAGTTGAATTTAATAACTTGAAGTACTCCCCCCAAACAAAACAAAGCACTCCAGATTCAGATGACTTTACCCATGAATTTCAACAAACATTTAAAAAAATGGTAACATCAATTCTAAGCAAACTCTTTTAGGGAGAGGAGAAGAGAATATGTCCTGATTCTTTGAGACCTTCACTCTGATACTAAAGCACATAAAGGTGTTTATGGTTTCCACAAAAGGAAACTATTGACCAATATTACTCATGGACATTTACTCCAAAATCCTTACCAAATATGGGGAAATGGAATTAGTGACAATTTAAGGGATGCTGCACCCTGCAAAAGTAGGGTGTATCCCAGGAATGCAATGGAGCAATGAAGAGGATCCACGAAAAACCTCAACCTGATAACGGGGCTCAGTTACCAAAGGAAACTGCTGTCCTTCCTATAGAGAAACAAGACAAGTATCTGCATTTACTAGTATTCAGCACTGTCCTCAAGATTATACCCAGCTCAGTAGAAAGGAAAAGCATCTGTCTTCAGTCGCAGGTGATGTGACTTGTACAAAGATAATACTAGGGAATTTTTTAAAAAGCTGCTAGAATCAATATATAACACACTGACAGGATGCAAGACCAATATGCAAAATTCAACTTTTTCTCTATTAGCAACACAAACCAGAAATCAAATTCAACAAAATACCATTCACAGTAGTAGAAAATAACAGGAAATACTTATGATTGAAAATTAAAAACTATATGCAAACTTCAAAAACTGTGAGAAAGTAAAAACTTAAATAAACAGAGAGTTATTCTATATTTGTGGATTGGACTATTAAGAAGTTCATCCACCCTATGTTGATGAATGGGCTTCAAAGAAAATCTTAAATCCAAAAGATTTTTTTAAGACACTGACAAGCTTACTCTCAAATTTATATGGAAATTTGAAAGAATTGGGAGAGCTGAAATTTTTTGAAAAGCCAAAGAAGTTGGAGTACTCATATTATCTGACCCCAGTACTTACTACAAAGCACAAGAAAGTGTGGTTCTGGCATCAAAGTAGTATGAGGTCAACGGAGCAGAGTAATCCAAAATAACTCAGATTGTGGTCAACTAACTTTCTACATATTTCAGTGAAGGAAAGGACAGTCTTTTAACACATGGTGCTGGGATAACCAGGTGACGTAAAGGGTAAAATGAATCTCCACTCCTCATGAACACCACACAAAAACAAACTCAAAATAGGTAAGAGACTAAAGGTAAACCTATGAAAATTGCAGAAAGAATATAGGAGAAAATGTTTGCAACATTAGGGTAGTCATTTCTTAGCTAAGAAAGCAGAAGTGACTAAGGAAAAACTATAACTTTGTTTGATGTTTTTCTGTGAGGCTTCCATAATAGAGTATCACAGGTGAGGTGGCTTAAACAACAGAAATTGATGTCCCACTGTTCTGAAAACTAAGAATCCGAGATCAAGATGGCAGCAGGTTGGTTTTGGGGAGGCCTCTCCTTGGCTTACAAATGTCCATGAAAAGACAAAAATCTGATCTGTGGTTACCAAGAGCTGGTTACAAAAAAGATTGACTAGGATAGGGTACAGTCATGCTTTGGGGCGGGGGGGCGGGGAGGGGAAGAAGTGATTTTGATCTTATGTGAATTAGCACCTTAATTAGAACTCTTTACCCAGTGTACTTTTTTTTTTTTAAGATTTATTTATTTATTCATACAGAACTGGGGTACAGGCCAGAGGTGCAGGGGTGGTGAGAGGATTCACCAGAGACAGAGCGGGGAGCAGAACAGGCTGACTGACGAAGTACACTGCTGAGGGGAGCAGCGGGTGGGTCAGGAGAGGTCTGCCGCCCCATGTGGGTCACCTCTGGGGCATGGATATAACTCATGCTGAAGTGACTTTAGCTTCTTAGTACTGTGCTTTAACCCACTGCGCCACCAGGCAGGGCCCCTGTGTACTTTTTCTTCAAGGGTTTCCATTTTTTAAAAGATTTCTTTATTTATACTTAGAAGAACTGGGGTGTAAGCCAGAGGTTGGGAGTGTGTGTGTGACAGGATTCACCAGAGACAGAGTGGGAAGCAGAACAAAGTACACTGCTGAGGGGAGCAGCGTGTAAGACAGGAGAGGTCTGCTGCGCCATGTGGGTCAGCTCCTTGGCTGGGATTGAATTTAGGCTGCAGCAGTGAAAACGTGATAGAGCTGACTTACCCACCTACGCTACAAAGAGGCCATGCACTGTACACTTTCAGTAGGGTGTTTGACTGCAGATACACATAGGGACATGCATGTGCACACATAGAAATAATACCTCACTGAGGCCGAGCCACAAACATGCTAACAACTTTGACTTCATGATTTGTGGTTTCTGTGCTAGGGACAAAGGTGAATTAAGTTGAATTTGAGACAGGGGTTGAAGATTTCACTGTGTGAATAAACAACAGAAGGCGCATTTCTACTGTTAAACAAATGAAAATATTTCTGCAGGCCCCGCAAAAGGCTCTATCAAGAGTTTAGTCAATATCAGCTTGGAACTCACAATGTCTGTGAACCCTCCCATGACCCAGAATGAGGGACACTATCCTTTCTCGAATTTTGACAAGGTCACCAGTAGTTTGCTTCAAACCATCTGTAGTTCTCCTTGACTTTTCCAACAATGTTTCAGACAGTTCCTCATTTCCTTAAAAAAAAAAAAAACCTTAAGAATTTATTCTGAAAATAAAGGTTGTATTCCACCACCCTTGGAAGTTTGAATGACTTATTTCAAAAATGGCTTCAATTTACATGCCTGTCATTTTAGACCATAATAGTCCCCATTAACTGTTAAGTGATGTCAGTTTGCTTTATTTTTGGATTTTGGTGGGTTTTGATTTTTTTGCTGGAAGAGGCTGCTTGTCTGAGAGGGGCAGCTTTGTCTGATTTAGTTACACCCAGATGTGCCTAAATATAAGACAGAGAAGAACAAATACCGAGTAGAAGTTTTAGTGAATTTATGTTGCATTTCTCATAAATTCCTGAGGGTTTCTTTTGGCACCAGAATTCAATTCATTATGCTCAGATACTTTTTAAATAAAATCTGATGCAATAGTTAAGGACCACTGTCAGGCTGGGAGCTTCCATCTCTGGTCAGTTGCTGCAGTATATTACACTATATAAATCAGTTCATCAGGCATTCTTGAACACCGAATGTATACTCAGAACTCTGGAGAACGTGGTGGAATCGACAGAAGGTTACAAAAGAAGCTGGATTGAACTAGAATAAAATTTAGTTAGGAACTAAACAGCATTCATTCAAGAATTCATTTAATTTTTTTGTGTATTAAATTTCAAAATGTCTTAATATATTTTATTATCATTTAAAAATAAAATGTAATGGTCTATACTACCATGATTTTCAAATAGGAAAAATATTCCCATTTGCAGGATTACAGTGAATTTCAAGGAAGGTAGTGCTTAGAATATCAGTTTATAAATATAAATGCAATAAAATTATAATATTAATTTACTAAAGTGTGATTTTATTTTAAAAGATAAGCTTAACACAACTCAGCAAAATGCATGAAAGTGCTTTATGATTTGTTTGCTTATGACTCAAAAAGAGAAAAGCAAAAAGAAATTAGGAGAAAAAACAGTTTTGACTAATTTGAAACTCATTAAAACAAGATTGTAAAAGATCAGTTTTACTTAAAGATTGTATAAATGACTATAAAAATTAATCCAGTTGAAATTATGAAACTGAAAAAGAATGCAATTCATAAAGTTAAGAATTTAATAGATGGCACAATAGCAGATTAAAACAGCTGAAGAAGATTAGTTCAGTCATACTTAGGTCATTAGTAAGTATCTAGTCTGATGAGCAAAACACAAAGACAAATATTGGACTTGTATTAGTGGATGATTTGACAAAGTAAAATATTTGTTAAAAACTACTGGACACGAATACACGGAGTGAGGCATCTGAGGGTAAGAAGGAAATGGAGGGTGGAGAAAGAGTCAAAGGAGCCTAAGGGGGAAAAATAGAGTGAAGATGGGAGACAGGTCAGCCAAAGAACTAAGTGCAACGATCAAATGCAAACAAAAAGGAAAATACTGAAAAATGGCAAGAGATACATGGGGCATGGAATCAATACCTAATTTAAAGGGCAAAGATATTCGGATTAGATGTTTTTTAAATATATGATGCTTACAAAAGGCTCAGCTTGCATATTAATGTAAACCATATGCCAGTACCAATAGTCGACCATTTTGACTTAAAAAAATGGCATTTTCACATGGTTCAACATAAAGTGAGGGCACAGTGAAGCAGAAGGAAAAGGGAGAGAAAAACATATTGTTCAAATGGTAACCAAAAGAAAGTAGAGATTGTGGTCAAAAAGCTGCACTGGAGGGCCCTCTCCCTGTTTGCCCGGTGGGTTGAGCACAGCACTAAGAGGTTGAAGCCACTTCAGCATGAGTTCGATCCCCACATGTCCCGGAGGTGACCCACATGGCGCGGCAGACCTGTCTTGACCTGCCCACTGTTCCCTCAGCTTTGTCAGTTGACCTGTTCTGCTGCCCACTCTGTCTCTGGTGAATCCTCTCACCACCCCTGCACCCCAGTTCTGTATGCATAAATAAATAAATCTTAAAAAAAAAAAAAGTTGCACCGGAGTCAAAGAGACACCGTTCATAATGATAAAACAGCCAATACATCCTAAATCTTTATGCACCTAAAGGCAAGCTATATAAAGCAAAATGAACAGGACAGGAGAAATTATAAGGAGAAAGTTTATCTCTTGCACCTGATGAAACAAGCAATAATAAATTCTATAATGATATAGGTTTCAACAATGCCTTAGGCAAAAATCACCTGGTTGGCATACACTGACCTGCATCTCAAATCAATAGAAAACAAATTTATTGTAAGTACTCATGAAACACTGACCTACCTTGACCCAATGCTAGCCTGGAAGCAAATCTCAACAAAGTTCAAATGGTAGAAATCATTTAAAGTATGTTCTTTGCCCATAGTGGAATAAATCAATGTATCAATAAGAGATAAATGCAAAAATTTCCAAATGTCTGAAAATTAAGCATTTTGCAAAAATATGTAACAAATCAACTTCTTTATATCTTAAACTTACATGATACTTTATATCATTTGTATCAATTTTTAAAAGATTTATTTTGGGCCCTCCCTGGTGGCGCAGCAGGTTAGAGCACAGCACTAAGAAGCTTAAGCCACTTCCACATGAGTTCGATCCCCGCCTGCCCTGGAGGAGATCCACATGGTGTGGCAGACCTCTCCTGACCTGCCTGCTGCTCCCCTCACAGTGTACTTCATCGATCTGCCTGTTCTGCTCCCCACTCTGTCTCTGGTGAAGCCTCTCACCCATCACATCTCTTGCCTGTACCCCAGTTCTGTATGAGTAAATAAATAAATCTTTAAAAAAAATAAAAGATTTATTTTATTTATCCGTACAGGAACTGGGGTATGGGCTAGAGGTGTGGCAGGGAGGAGGAAAGGAGAGGATTCACCAGAGAGAGTGGGGAGCAGAACAGGCAGATTGACAAAGTACACTGCTGAGGGGAGCAGCAGGCGGGACAGGAGAGGCCTGCTGCACCATGTGGGTCACCTCCTCGACTGTAGATTGAACTCATGATGCAGTGACTGGCAATAGCTTGACAGTACTGAGAATTAACTCCTACACCACAAGGGAAGCCCATAGACCACTTACATTTTGACTGGAAGAAAGAGAAATAAAGTGGAATTAGCAATGTAGAATTATAAAGGTAGACTCCATCTCCCAGTTTTGGAGAAATTTTGCCATGATCTTTACACATGCAACCTTTCCCACACTTCCCAATTTTCCTCCTACTGAGCACTGCCACGTACTGATGAGGATGTGTCCTTCTGTTTGTGTACTTCCTGAACTGTCCTGTCTTCTTGGCCCCAACTGTTCCAGCTACCATCTCTGCAGGCTACTGAGACTGGGGTTTTCTCCAGACATGACCTGCAGACTACCTTGTCCTGGGGGGGTGTGGACGGGCACTGTTGAGTGTAACACAGCACACAGCAGGTCAAGGGCTCCTCAGTGTGGTGAGCTCCCCAGGGCCCCACAAGCCCTATCTTGGCTATTGTCCGTGTAGCTTTAGGCCTGGAGGTGAACAGCCAGGGTGAGGGTTCTGTTTCAGCGACCACAGTCCTCGCCCAGGCTCCACCTCCGGGACTAAAGGTCATTCCAGGGCACTGAACCAGGGATCTGGAGGTCCAAGTTCTGAGGAACAAAGCACATCTGGCTGGTTCTGTGTCTACAAGGGCCCCTTGACCTCTCAGTGTTTACAGTTATGAAGCGAAGACCTTTCTTTCCATCAGCCAGCATTCACCCCCACACTGTCAGAGAGGGGCAGGAAAGGCCTTCACCGGGTTCCCAGGAGCCCCTGGAAGTCCCGAGGTGGGGACCGCCAAAAGTGTGTTTCCCTGCTGCAGCTGGGGCACAAACCCAGGCGAGACTCCGTGTTGCTGACCCAGCTCACCGGGCGGAAGGAGCTGCAGCTGCCTCCCAGAGCAAAGGGTGGAGAGGCCGAAGGCAGGAGGAGAGAAAGATCTGCAAGGAACTATGGTGATGGCACACGG
>NW_004567124.1:4276548-4284609 GCF_000260355.1 Condylura cristata
AGATCACAGCGGCGTCCCTCCCCCCATCCCATAGTCAGACGCCCCTTGGCCTCGGGAGGACACAGGCAGTGTGAGGAATATCATTTCAAAGAGGGAGAAACAGATCCATAATAAATCACTATCAGCATGTATGGTTTGGCTCGGCGGGCCCCTGAGTGGGGGGTTCAGGGCAAAGGAATCTGCCCTAATGGTTTTTCCAAAGGCCTGGCCCTGTGCATTTATGACACTACCCTGGGAGCCACCTTTGCCTCTGCCCGGCCCATACCCAGACCCATCGCCTCCCCAGACCCTCCAAAACTGAAGCAGTTTGTAGCCTGAAAGGCAGTCGCTGCCCTGGCGGAGGGTGTGTGGAGAAGGTCTCCCCCACCTGGGGAGGAGTGGGGATGAGCTAGACTACCACCAGCTGCAGGACAGAAGGCCAGGCCAGGCCACCAGCGGGCGGCAAGCGGAGCTTGCTTTCCAAGTGGAAAGTAGCGAGAAGTATGTTGGAATCTGCCTCCAGAGTCATGGAATTTTTTTTTTTAATGTTCTTTTCAAACATAACTTGGGAAAAAAAAATTTCGAGGCAGAGAAATTAATTAGGGTCCTGTGTGCTGGACTTGCCTTCCACAGAGCTCTTCCAGCAAGAGAAGTAAAAATAGAACCGGTGAGGGGCAGAAAAGGCACTGCTAACAAAGATCATATTTAAAAGCCCAACTAGGCATGACTGTCCAAATAGTAGGAAAGGAGCTAATTATTTCCATGGCTGTGGAGGGACCCGGTGGCAGCCTTCTCAGGGTCACTGGCAACTGAAAATTGGAAAAGGCCCAGGAGGTTGGGAGGGGAGGCCTTGCCAAGGCACAAACCCTGTCTGTACCCCTCCGATAATCATCATTTGTCCCAACTGCCAGGAAGAGCCAGGAAATCAGGAAAAAGTGGAGAAAAGCAGAGCACTGAGTATTAAAAAATTCTTCCACTTATTCACCAGCTTGACCTTTTTTAGACATTCTCCGACTCATTTGATCCTCAGCTACCCTCCGGGATGTAGGCCTGGTAGGAGTTTTCATTTTCTCCAAAAGAGAGTGTTAGATGAGTCCAGTCACCTGAAGGTGTTGCTGGCAGACCACAGAGGGCCCGAAGTCAGATGTCTGACTTCCAGCCTAGCCAAGTTTCGGTGTACCCGAGAGCGGAGCGTGGATTTTGGAACCAGGGGGAGGGAAGTCTCGTTTCAGCCACGTACGAGCAAGTCACGCCCAAGTCTTTGGACCTTGGCCTCTTCATCTGAAACACGTCCTCCTGGGCAGTTAGGCCTGAATGGACCTGGCTTTCAAAGGCTGGCCTGAGGATGCAAGGAAGTAAGGGGTCTAAGGACTTAGCACAGCCCCCGGTGAACATCAAGCCCTTGGTCAGTTGTTGCTACCGTCTTGAACTCTGCCCTGAGACACAGCTGACAGGAGAGTGCTTCTGTGGAAGGAAGTAAAAAGCAGCCCCAGGAACAAGCCCCAGAGCAGCTGGCACCATGACACAAGTCCTAAGGGAGGAGTCAAAGACCCGCTGAGCCTGCCATGTTGAGTGAAATGCTTCATCATCAAGCCTCGGTATCTTCATCTGTAAAATGGGCACAAGCCCACCTCTGCAGCTGAGCCATGTCCTCGTCCTGGCTCACAGAAAAAGACAACATTTCCCAGCAGCCAGAACAAAGTACCTATAACTGAATTCTTCCCAGTGGGATGTAGGTAGAAGCAACTTAAGCCATTTCAGTGCTGAGCCTTGAAAGCATCTGTGTTCCCCCAGCCCCGTTGACTCCCACTGAGGAGATGAAGATGCAGGAGGCTGGGCCCCTGAGTCATGACACCGAGCAAAGCCACCCAAGCTGCCTGAGCTGCCTCGTGAGAGACAAGAGCACCTTTGCTGTGCAAAATCACGAGGGTTGTAGCTTAGTTTACCCTGGTAACGGGTGGTGCCATCAGACTCAGATGAGACAGTGCATGGCAGGGCTCTGTGAAGGTGGACGGCTGCTCCCCTAGTTTCAGGACAGAGGGCTGGTCCCATAGACATTGCTCCGGGGACCTATGGGTTCACATACTAACCATGAAGAAAGCTGTCGTTTAGCAAGCATCTGCTCTGTGCCAGGTACTGTTAAGGAGCTTTTTTCACTCAGCGTGGATCCCAAGGATCTCTTGATGCTGGGTCAGCAGAGCAAGCAGGCAGGGCACAGGGGCCATCGGCCAGCCACTGACTGCAGTTGCCGTGTGACTTGACTTCTCTGAGCCTCAGCGCCCTCAGCTGTGTGATGTTGCAAGGATTTAAACAGGTTACTACTTATAAAGCACTTAGCATGTGATAAATGCTCCCCAAGAGTTGGCTACCCCGAGTGTTCCCTTCTGCAGAGGAAGAGGTTCAGAGAAGTCACATGGATGCACATCTTGTAAGAGGCTGAGGCTGGTGCTCTACTCTATATTTGCAGGAGCAAACACAACGCTTTCCCGAGAGGCTCCAGCAGAATAAACAATGATCAGCTGCTCTCACTGTCTTTGTCAACACCATCCACATCATCCACCCCTATTTTGGAACAGCCTTTTGCAGTTTTCACATCACATTTCAACATGCTACTTCATTCCATCCTCACAGAGATTCCAATTTCCATTTTATAGACAAGAAAACAAGTTTGGAGAGCGTGCTGACTAGTCCAGAGATGGTGGGGGGCGCAGGGCTTACAGCTGGCCACCTCGCAGTGCGGCCAGTGCCACGAGCCACCTGCAGGCTTGCCTGAAGCAGCGGGCTGCTCCTCTTGGTCTCACTTAGCCTCCAGCTTCTCTGGGGGTGGTGTGGGGTTGGGCTGAAGCGCCTGGGTCTAGGGGAGGTGGGCAGGGCTGTGTGGCTGTGCTGGAAGCATGGGAACAGGCTGTCTTCCTCCCCCTGGGGATTAATGAACACCTGTGAGGGGCAGGGCCAAGCTTCCTAGCCCAGTTGTTAAGAAGGATCTGGCCAGATATACAAAGCAGATACCTAGGAAAAAGGTAGTTTGGATGAGGACAATAGGCCTGGGACCAACGCAGAGCGTAGCAGGCGCCGCTCATGGGTAGTGACCAGACTTAGGCTCCCCTCGCTCACTCTCTGGTCCATGGCTTCAGCCACACGCTGACTCCTGACCCCATCCCAGACTAACCACAGCTTGGCCACACATGGACTCTTAAAACCAGGCACAAACTGTTTCCAAACCCTAGTCACAGCCAGACCAAGAACCCCACTCGTGAGTGAACATGGACCATACTTGGCTATTGATCCCAGGCCTCAGAGGCAGCCCAAGTGCCTTGAACTAGCCACTGGCCATGGACTGGCCTCCAGCCCCAGCCCCAGAACTGTGCTCTCATCAGCCCAACCTTACAGACTGTCCAAATGCTGTGCCACTGTTACACAGAGGGACAATAAGGGGACCTACCCCAGACATGTAGGCCCCGTGAAGGTGGGGCACACGACAGGGCCACCTCTTCAGGTAACCACTGTGGCCAGCTGGATACTTCACTTCTGCGTGATAGTGACACCTTCCCTATGTGACACGTCTCTGAATTCTTTTGCTTTTTTAAGATTTCTCTATTTATTCATACAGAACTGGGGTACAGGCCAGAGGTGTAGGGGGTGAGAGGATTCACCAGAGACAGAGTGGGGAGCAGAACAGGCCGACTGACGAAGCACACTGCTGAGGGGAGCAGCGGGCCGGTCAGGAGAGGTCTGCTGCGCCATGTGGGTCACCTCCTGGGTGGGGATTGAACTCATGCTGAAGTAACTTTACCTTGTTAGTGCTGCGCTTTAACCCGCTGTGCCACCAGGGAGGGCCCGTCTCCTTGGTGTCTAAGAAGCACATTTACCCCCCAGTTTCACATCTCTGAAATCAGGCTTTTCAGATGACAGGGCCTTGTGAGCTGCTCTTCCCCAGGCAGCCCTGGTGTGGTCTGTCGGAGGTGCAGGAACCTGGCAGCTGCATCTCTCGCTCTTGTCACATCAGTGGCTGTTGCTTCGTGTTGCTGGCACCCGGCACATTCAGCCTAATTAGATGTGAAGTGAAGTTTTAGAGCAGCAGAAACGAGGACTTGGCATTGGGACAGACACGGCGCAGAAAGGCCTGGTGAGAGGGGAGCAGGGGGCAATTTGATATTAGTGAAAGAAGTTGGAAGAATGACCATCATCTTACTGTCTTTCACAAAAAGGGCTCTACCAAGCCCTCAAAAAGAAGACGCTTTTTCCCTGTGCAGCGAAGCTGGCTTGTGTTCGATTTATGTGCTGAAAGATGGCTTAACTCGAGCTCCACGAGGTCACCCAAGGCAAGAGGAACTGCCGCGTCCCCCAGAGGAGAGAGAAATGGTGTGGCCAGTGCATACCGATGCCAGTGATTTGTCTCCATCAAATAAATACATTTTGTTCAATAAAGAACACAGTGTCCAGAGTCAGACAATTAATAACCTGAGATAACAGATTGTCAGGGTCTGAAGTGGAGCCAATGTACACAGATGCATCAGGAAGGCCTGCAAATCAACAAGTCGGGGCACACCGCCATGCCCATCACTAGACTGGCAAAGGAGATAAAGGAGCCATCCATGAAGAAAAGCCCAAAGCCCCGACCGCTCAAAGGGCTGCAAGGGGATATGCCAGCTCGTGACCCGCGGAGAAATGCACATTTCTCAGTGCTCCCCTACATTCACAATCCTGGCAAGACTGGGAACATTAAATATTGTCCAAAAATGTTGGAAAAGTTGGGGAACACAAGCTCCTGCCTTGGGTGGGAGTCTCCTCTCTGATGAGCAGCCTAGGGCCCCCGGTGGGCACAATGCCATGGGCTGCGGGTCCCCACTGCATTGCAATCCAGAGACTCTTGCATCCGTGAAGACCAGAAGGTTGTGACCGAGCACTGGGGGCAGCTTGGAGCTATAAGTTGACAGTGTGCACTGTGCGTAAGGTGACCTTGACACAAGGCAGGGGCACCCAGCTGCATGCCAGTCACCACCTGGATGCTTTTATTTAGTTCCCATTGAAAGAAAACATGTAAGGAAGTGTGAGCGCTAACCTCATCGAACATGAACCTCATCGAACATGATACATATGTAAATTCAAAGTATCTACTCAAGAGTGTGGCAAAAAGCAAAACGGGCGTCTCTTTCCCCAGGATATATGTCTAACATTCGTCTACATTCATACATACGGTGGAGTGAGGGCCCTGAGTGTGTGGTGGGAGTGGTGAGGGAGATAGGGGGAGGGGCGATGAGGCTCGTTTTGCTGCGTAAGGAACATATGCCCAGAACCCAGGGGTCAGGGTGTATATGGACATCTTGGAGGGGGGGACATGTTCTCTTACCACAGGGACTTGGCATGAATCACAGAAAATAAAATTCTCAACTGTCTGTAATCCAGGGTTTATGGCGAAGTGCCCCAAGGGAGAGGTACCCCAAGCTGGAAGGCTTGGGAAGCTTCCTGAGGATGTGATGTTTCAGTTGCAAGAGTACGGTGTGGGGGCTGCTGGCTTTGCGTCTCTTTTAGGGAGTCTGTGCTCCACAGCCCTCTGCTCTGACCCTCTGCTGGGCGGCTCCCCCCTTCTCCTTCCAGCCCCCCCCCAACCCGCTCTGAGGTCCTGGGCCCAGCTCTGCTCGCCTTCCCACGGCTGGCTCTGCATGTCCTACCTGCTTGTTCCCAGCTCGCCTCTCTGCTCTGCTAAGCACATAACTCACTCACGTCACCCATCTCGGCCATGAGCAATAAACGAATCTTCCCTCCCTCATTCTCCACCCCCTTCTCAGCACATTCTCTCTCCCTTGCTAGTCCAGTTTCTGGGAAGAATTGTCCACTCACACACTGCCCACCCACTCGCTCCCTGCAGTAATCTGGCTTTTGGTGAGATTACCGATGACCTCCTTTTTGTTGGAAAAGGGGAATGTATTCCTTGTCTCCTCTTTCTTGGCTTTGAGACAGCATTCGACCCTGCTGGCCATCTCATCAAACACTGCTCAGCCTCCTTTCTCTTGCTGCTGCTTCCCAGTCACCTCTGGAGATTCCTTTCCGCTAAACATTCCAGACAGTGTTATGCTTCTCAGAGCACTTTCCAAGGCCATTTTCTCATTTTTCTATAGTTGTGTGCTCACTTCCCGACTCTGGGTGAAAGGCTTCTCAATCAGCCTCTCCAGACCACCCTGAGTCCAGGGTCCAGGCTATGTTTGCAGATATTCTAGCTGTCCACCAGCATCTCCATTCTGATGCCCTGCAGGCATCTCAAACGCACCACCTCCACCCCTCTGCAAACACCCCACACAGCCATACCTTAAACCTAGGAGGCCTTCGAGTTTCGACACCTTTGTCCTTGTCAGAGGCATCAAGCCTCCACTTTTCTTCTTCCTCCATGTCTCAGTTATCACCTGCTTGTTTACATCTTGCCCGCTGGTGCCAGAGCCCAGACCTCCATCATCTCCTGACCAGTCACTAAGTGGCCTCCATCTGACCTTCCCAAGCCCTGGTAGCAAGACTCATTTGGGAGCATTGACTCTGTGTTGAGGCCTGGGCCAGGTCTTTCCCTGATCCCAACTTGCTCTCCACCTGCTGTCCCAGGATCTTCAGGAATCATGATTCCGAGCCCATCATGCCACCTTACTCTGCTGGTGAAATGTGAAGTCTCGGCAAGACACAATTCTAATTCTAACTTGATGAAAAATATAAAGAGTAAATACATAAATAAGCCAACACAAGAATTGTGATTTGTGCTGAGTGTTATAAATAAACAGAGTGACAGGCTGGAGTAGTGAGGGGTCACTGACCTAGCATGGGTGGAGAAGGCTAGGAGCTCACATATTCACTGAGACCTGAAAAATGCATGGAAGGAAACCTCTGGGCTAGAATGAGAATGTTGGAACCAGTCACAAAGAGAAACAGAAAGGCAGAGGAGCAGGGGAAGCAGAGGCAAGGGAGGCCAGTAGCCCCTAACCAGTGAGCCTTTGCCGCACTTCAGAACCCTGGTTCCAGGCTGCAGGTGCCAGGAGACCCAGATGTTCCTTCTGCATCAGATTCCATGAGATGTCCTGAATCCCCACCCTCATCACCAACCCCTTTATTTGAGTTATTTGAGTCTTCCTAACAAAATGGCCATCCTCTGTCATCTTAAATGTCACCTCCTCCAAGATGACTTCTTCTGATGCTTCAGTCTGACTTAGATGCCTGGGTCAGCTTCCTATGGCTGTGTTAACAAAGGGCCACACACGGGGTACCCTAAAGAACAGAAATGTTTTCACTCACAGTTCTGGAACTTGATATCCAAGATCAAGATCTCAGCAGGACCGCAATCTTACTGAAGGCTTTAGGAGAGAATCTGTTCCCCTTAGAGAATCCCCTAGAACACAACGCTTCTATGTTGCTGTCCACTCTTGGTTCATAGATGCGTGAATCCAATCTCTGCCTCACTTGTTGTGTGACTTCCTCCCTACTCTCTCTGTATCTCTTCTCTTCCTATAAGGAGACCAGTCATAATGGATTGAGCCTAAGGCAATGACCCCATCCTGACTTGATTGCACCTTGAAACACCCCATCCTGTGCTTATTCCCAAATAAGCATGTCCACAGTTAAGACTTTAATATATCTTTCAGGGGAGAACACAGTGGAACCTATTGCAGGGCCCCTGATAAGAGCTTATCCACGCATCTGCACTGGCTGCTCCACCTGCTTCCCCCTCTACCAGACCATCGGTCCAGGAGAGCAAGACCAGTCATGCTCACCACTGCATCCCCCGGACCCGGTGCGACAGGCATGAGTGACACAAGCTATGCAACGTCTACCGTCTGACAGATTCTGGGTAGCTCAGGAAAAGCTCTGAAAAATCAGAATTTCCACTGCTAACTTATGTTATGACCTCCCTTTTTTGTATAATCATAATATCAAAAAATACTGTAGCAACATCCGTTTGTAACTGGATTGCCTTAGCTCTAAATTGGCTACCTGGCCTGGGCAAAGTACAAGCTGAGCTGCTCCTGGCCAGGAAATTCCTTTGACTGAAGACAAAAGGCAAGCTCCTGGAGAGATAAGACCCCGGAGCATTAAGACTCCTGGAAA
>NW_004567124.1:4284968-4308361 GCF_000260355.1 Condylura cristata
CAGACCCTGATCCTTTAAAGTCATAGTTAAACATCCGTATACATGAACGTTATCACAAAGATGTATAGTCTAGTGTGCCATAAAGTAGCAGGAAGAGGATGCATTGTTCCCCTCTTCCTTTAAAACCTTTATGCCGATTTCTTATTAACTTACCTGATGCATTATTGTAACTAAATCTTGCTAAACTATAAAGACCTGCTGAAGGAATGGCAGGAAGACTTGCACCCAACCCTGACTCCCGTGTCTTCCTCGCGCCCGCTACTCTCCCCCATCTTGGAATCTCCACACGCCGATGCCTTCCCATCTTAGGGTCCTGCCTGTGTTGCCTCCAGACACCTCAAAAGTTGGAGCTGGTCTCCAACACATGAGGCACTGTTGAGCTCATGGAGCCCTGCACCTAAGGCCCCTGCCTGCTCCTTCTGGTCTGAGTGCCTGCCTGCATCATGCTTTAGCTTGAAAGACATAGACAGTGGCAGTTACGGAGACACCCCTAGAACCCCAAACCAGTGCTGCCCAGCAGCAGCCCCGGAGCAGAAGAAGCAAGCCCTGCAGACTCATCCCAGAATCGGCCTGCTTGCAAACTCACTCCGAGGCTGCAGCCACAGCTGCAGGCCCCCCTCAGTGTTTATGGCCAGGGAAAATGCAACACTCCTAGACCCCAAAACAGTCATGTGCCCCCCCCCTACTGAGAGAACATGCTCACCAGCATCAGAGGTGAGGTGAGCAGGAAGGGCTGCAGCAGAAGTGAGGGAAGCAGATCCCTTTGGGCTGCAGCCATTTGGAGACCACGAGCTACTCTTGCTTTTGTCATCTCGAAAGCTTCTTTCCAAACATGGAGAGGCTGGTCTGGCCCCCTATTAACTCTCTACCTGGGTCTGTATGTGCAGGTGGGAACATTTGTGGTGCTGCCAATGTCCATAGCTAGGAATTGATTATGACTCTTGAGCTAGAGAATCATTCCCTTTAAATGATTTGCTGAGATGCGGTCCAGAACTGAGTTCTGTGCACAGGAGGAACCTCAAATCAAAACCACACAAACGCCTACTGATAGGACCCAGCAGCGCCTGCTCTTCACACTTCGGTAACCTCAGGCCATGCTTAGCAGTCCTGTGAGCTGGGTGACCAGAACTGCTGGGTGACCCAGGGAGCTCCACCAGCAGCAGGCGAAGGCCACGCTGGCCATGCCAGAGCCTCAGGTCTGCAGTGGGCTGCCTCTGCAGGGGCCCACCCCGCCCCTGTACCTCCTGGCGGGATGCCCAGTTCATAATTGGATTCTGTCCCATCCAGTAAGTCCCCAGGCCCTGGAGGCCCCTAGAAGGGTGGGGAAGGCTTTAGGGAGCCTGGTTCAGGGATTCAGGGATCTCAAAGTGATGGCTGTCGGGAGACATGAGCTGCTCTACACAGGAGCGGGAAGACAGACCTGAGGCCTGCAAATACCATTATCCGAACGAGACGTGCCTGGCTGCCCCAAACTTTTAAGTCTTTTGATGAAAACCAATCTGTTAATGTTTCAAGAATTTGCTGGCGGACTCTAGAGCAGCCCACTCCGGTTTGCCTGGGATGCAGTTTCCAGGAGAACCAGGCCAGACATAGAGCAGCTGAAGATGGACATGAGGGGATGGCAAGAGGGAGAGTGGAAGATTAGAGATTGGTACAAAATCTCTGAGCCCTGGACAAGCTCCAGAGACTCAAGCAGATGTGAACATCTCCTGGACGAGAGAAGTAAAAGTTCCCATTGGCCATCTGCAGAACATCTAAAATCTGGTGGGCTGAAATGAGAAGGAAATGTCCACTAAGGTGTGAGATGGGGGTCCCTGCGTGCAGCAAGATTGGCAGACCCCGAAGTCTGTCCCATCCCCTTTCACCAGCCACCCCTTCCTCCCCATCCCCTCTTATAGCCTGCTGCCTTGATCTGATGATATTCTTCCTTCCTTTGAGATACTGCTCAAATACCTCTTTCTACAAAATGATACCCATTTTCTCTTCAGGGCCTCCCGCAGGACACTGTGGGTGAGCAAACAGCCCATTCAGGCCCAGTAAACCTGTGCCTCACAGCACGGAAGTTCCTCGGGAGCCAACCCACTTCGTTCTAGAATCGACAGATGCTGTTTGTTCTGGTGCCCCCACGGCCACCTGCCATGACTTCACAGCAGATTACTCCCTTCACTCTGTTCCTGCCAAACTGTTAACACAGAGCAAGGGTCCATGACCCGCCCTCCCCCACACCCCCAGGCAATACACTCTAAGGCTCTTGGGTGTGTGTCCAGTAAAATTAAACATTGCTGTCACTGTTCACAGCTCTAACTTCTCTTGAATGATGAACTTCTCTGCCCACATTCTGGCTCCAGCCTCTCCTGGGGTCTGTGGTCTTTCCCCCAAAGATAACTCCTTTAACCCTCTTGGTGTTTACACCTGTGCCTCCTCCCCCAAGGGCTGGTCTGTGTGAACAGTGGGAAGTCGAAGGCTGCCATGTTGGAGGCTCAGTCACCCCCAGTCCAGCCTTCAGGTGTCTGCAGCCTCACGCAGGCCCCTGAGCAGAGCCACCATGCCGGGCGACTCCCAGTTTCCTGTCCCCGGACACAGCATCAAACTATACATTGTGGTCACTTTTAGCTGCTGAGTTTTGGGGTCATTTGCTATGTGGCAACAGAGAGCTCATGCTGGGGAAGCTTGGGCCCAGTGCTGCCAGCTGCCAGGGCAGCAGGGAGAGAGGAGCTGCTCACAGGCCTGGGGTGCAGCTGTGAGAGCCCCAGGTTTCGGCTCACTCTGCCTATTGGCAGCAGACTGAGGCCTCAGCTGAGGGGCTGCAAGGTGTCAGGGAACCCTTGTCCCTGCTCCACAGATCGTGGGACAGCTGACAGACACACCCGGGACCTCGTCTCACTGAGGGTCCCCTCCAGTAGGCAGGTGTCAGGTTTTTACAAATTCCAGAAGGTCTGGCCATTTGGAACAAACCTAGCATGTATGAACAGAGTCCAGCACTAGGGAGGAGGCTGCCCGGGGCACTACAGGGCCATCCGGACATGAGTCAGTGGCCTGGCCAGTACCCAGTCTCAGCTGCCCCCTGAACACCCAGGGAGAAGAGTTCCAGCTTGGAGGACTCACTGACTGGCCAGAACTGGCTCCTGTCAGGGTCAAGGGGCATGAGGGGCTGTGGCCGAGCAGAAATGGCCCTCTGGATGGTTCTGTCTTGGCAGGGCCATTGTCCAGCTTTAGAAAAACAGTCCCGGGCCCTCCCTGGTGGCACAGCGGGTTAAAGCACAGCACTAAGAAGCGAAAGCCACTGCAGCATGAGTTGAATCCCAGCCCTGGAGGTGACCACATGGCCCAGCAGACCTCCCCTGACCAGCCCGCTGCTCCCCTCAGCAGTGTACTTCATCGATCTGCCTGTTGTGCTCCCCACTCTGTCTGGTGAATCCTCTCACCGCCCCTGAGCCTCTGGCCAGTACCCCAGCTCTGTATGCATAAATAAATAAATCTTTAAAAAAGAAAGAAAGAAAGAGGCCCTCCCTGGTGGCACAGCGGGTTAAAGCACAGCACTAAGAAGCTAAAGCCACTTCCGCATGAGTTTGATTCCCGCCTGCCCCGGAGGTGACCACGTGGTGTGGCAGACCTCTCCTGACCTGCCCGCTGCTCCCCTCAGCAGTGTACTTCGTCGATCTGCCTGTCCTGCTCCCCACTCTGTCTGGTGAAGCCTCTCACTGCCCCTGCATCTCTGGCATATACCCCAGTTCTGTATGCATAAATAAATAAATCTTTAAAAAAGAAAGAAAGAAGCAGCCCCAACCTTGGCACTGTTTAGCTGTGAGGTCTCCTTCGGCTGCAAGCACAGAACCCTAGCTCATTGTTGAGAATCGCCAATATACAGTGAATGTGTTCCACATGCATTAGCTCAAACAACTTAATGGGAAGTGTTCACACCCCCATTTATAGGTGAGGAATATAAGGAAATGAGTGGGGTTCCCACTGCCGGTAGGTGACAGAGCCAAGATGTGGCAAGCAGGCCAGCTCCAGGCCCCCGTCTTTCACCCTCACTGAAAAGAAAATTCCAGGACTCTCTTCAGGTCTTCCTGCATCCATAAGTTCAAAAAATTCAATACAAGCTTTATAGATGAAATAATGTTCGCAAAAATACTTAGGTTTTCACTGGCTATATAGGAAGTGCTCACTAAATGCTAGCTATTAACATCATAGTGATGGAAAACTTTAGAGGAGAGTGAATTGTTATCACGGGAGACTGGGGGCCCAGTTGGAACGGGCCATGCTACTTAGTAATGGGCAAACGCTGGGAGGAGGCAACAGAAGGCGGGATAAATCCAGAGATTTGAGAATAGGATAAAAATAATGTGTATGGTAAACTCGAAAGCAAGGAGGACTGTGGTTTATTCTAACATCCCTTAGTTCTGGGCAGAAATCTGGAAGGGCTTCAAGGAAGAGGTAGTTCTTAAATTGATCTTGGCAGAAGCTCAGGATCACATAGGGAGAGGAAGAGGAGACATTTTAGATAGAAGCGCAGAGGTCAGGAGCTTGTGGGGTCCTGGCTTGTGAATGCTGGGAGCAAAGCAAGGGTGGAGGCGGGAGAGGCATGGGAACAAGGGGGGGATCTCAAGGGTCCTGCGAGGACCTGCTCAAACGAGGCCGTGTTCCTGGGAGAGGCAACCTGCCTGGTGGCAGAACAGGCTGCCTGTGACATGCCCTGCAGCCCAGGTCACATGCTCCGGCCACCCCGACTCTGTGTATGCAGGGCCTGTGAGGGTCACCTCGTGGCTGGCCTTCCAGCACCACCTGGGTGGGCTGTGCTGCTTGGCACAGCTTCACTGGTGGCCCCGCCCACTCGGGCCCCAGGAGGGAAAGCAATCAGTCCGTGCAGACTTGATCCCTCTGCAGGCCCCTTCCCAGAACAAAGCCAGCATTTACAGCTCTGTGCTTGGGGTAGGGTTACTAGAGCTGTTTATGATTTGGGATGGAGGATTTTCCTGGAGAGCAGAAGCTCCTTTCTGTCCTGCTTGAAAATCATTTGGGCTTTTGGAAAGGGTCTGGGTGGTGGCACTTTACCCTGAAAAATATGGCAAAATATGACCAGAAATTGCAAAGAATTCTGATGAAATCGTTACTTCTTTCAGAGGGCTGCTTATGCCCTGATGACCCCCCCAGGTTTCAGAAATTTGGGAAGCCCTCAGAAAGAGTAGCAATTTTAAGTCAAAAGCAGTTGCTTTCCAGGGTGGGTGGCCCAAGGTACCAGCCTGCAGGAAGCACAGGCCTTTGACCACCTGTACCAAGGGGCCCTGTCTCTCTCCTACCTGGCCTAGGTGTTCCATCTGTGGAAGTAGAAGGGGCTGTTGGACAACTGAATGCTAAGCCTGTATTCTCCTCTGGAACCCTTCAGGCCAACAAAGGGAAACCCAGGAAGAATCTCAAAGTGCTTCCATTTCCTCCCCTTCCTAAGAACCGTGTCGTCCCTTTGACGCAATGACCAGAGTCAGGCCCTTAGCCCATTCCACAGGCTAGGCCAAAATCCAGGCCACACAGAGAGATGGGCAGTGTCTAGCACCCAGAGTGTTCACCAGGGTACACCCCAAGCTGTCTCCACGTCTACTTCACTGGGACTCAGAGAACTCCAAGAAACCTCTCTTCTGTCCCAAATTGCTGCTTGCAGTCTGCTCTGAGGGCCATGCATTGCCAGGGTTAGATTCATCACTTGAGGCTCAGGGGCTGTGTCTCCAGAAGACTTCCCTTCCAAGGATGCATCACATGGGAAGGAGGGGTGAATTCCAGGCAGGAAATCGGGCACCAAAGACAGGACTCAGAAGGGTTAGGTGAACCTGGGAAAGAGGAGGGGTCTGGAGAAACATTTTGAGCAGAGGTTTTGACAGGCAGGGTTATGAGATGTAAAGAGCGGGGGAGTAGAAGGAAGATGGTGAAGTGAGGGGGAGAGCAAAGAAAAGCCAGTGGAGCTGAGAAGAGATCAGGTGGAGGAGGTAAGGAAGGGGAGAGAGTGGGAGCAGGCAGGACGAAAGGGTGAGTGGGAGAGGGGAAGTAGGTCAGGACTTCAGGACATGTCCTGAGACTGCCTCTGTCGTGGGGGCCAGCTGGTAGCCCTGGGGGGCAGCCAGTGACCCTCAGTGGGGGCTTCTCCAAGGTTCTGGGCCAGAGGTTCCAGACCTGCTGTTTGACTTGTGGGCTGCTGGGACTTCTTATCTCTCTCTCTACCAAACAGGTTATGACCTGCAGTTAGGTGCTTTCCATTTTGAGGGCAGGGTATAGTGGTGAACAGAACACATGTATTCCCAGGAGAGAGCACATGGCATCTCACTGGACAGACACACACACAGGCCCCCCCATTCTGCAGGACCCAATATGGTAGGTCTATTGTTTTGTGTTGTTCAGCACAAACATATGGGAAAAAATCATCATTCCAGATCCTTCTGCGGGGGAGCTCTGCTCTAGGTTCTTGCCAGAGTCCTCCTTTTCCTTTCTTTCCCCCATTCTAGTAGATGACACCCAGCCCCAGGCTCACCCCAAGAGCGGGGGTCATTAGCAAAAGCCGGTCTTGGTAATTGCCTCTTCCTTGATAGTGATGGACTTTGCTTGGGTCTTTGATGCAATTTGCTCAATGAAACATAAAGGGACTTCTGCTAGGAGAAGAGATTAAACGCACCTCTCCTTCCCTGCCTGTGTGTGAATCCCTGTCATGGCCACATGCAGGCTGCCTCTGGGGCACTGAGCCCTGAGTCCAGCTGCCCAACCAGCTGGGCTGCTAGCTGTGTGGTGTCACATATTTCCCTACATTTTAATCATGTATTACATTGAGCCCAGAGCATTCTAATACATGTAACCGTTTTTTTTTGTTTTTGTTTTTTTTAAGATTTATTTATTCGTACAGAACTGGGGTACAGGCCAGAAATGCAGAGGATGAGAGGATTCACCAGAGACAGAGCGGGAAGCAGAACAGGCAGATCGACGAAGTACACTGCTGAGGGGAGCAGCAGGCGGGTCAGGAGAGGTCTGCCTCGCCATGTGGTCGCCTCGGGGCAGGCGGGAATCGAACTCATGCGGAAGTGGCTTTAGTTTCTTAGTGCAGTGCTTTAACCCGCTGCGCCACAAGGGAGGGCCCACATGTAACCGTTTTTAATGAAACAAACATTTAGCTACTCTGATAGCTGAGGGGTAGGTATTTACCTGGAGGCAAATACTGACTTCAGGCAAGGAGCAGAACATTGAACTTGGAATGAGAAGAGCTTAGGCCTACACCTGTGCCTTCTACCTTGGACACTGACCTTGCACAAGTCAAACCCTGCCTAGGTGTTGGCATTCCTATCTGCCAAGTGGACTGATTGGCATCCGTCAATCAGAAAACCGTGAGGCCGAAGGCTGCTGTCACCGCTGCTGATATTTACAGCCCCTCCCTTCAGACATTGATAAGTGACTATGGTCACTGCCCCCATTTCTGAGGAGGCTGTGGAGGCTCAGAGAGCCTTCAGGTTTGCCCAAGGCCACACAGCTGCTGAGTGGCAGAGCTGGAGTTGTACTTAACATGGAGTCCTGGGCTCCGGTTACTGCCCTAAGAGGGACTGAGTGCAGCCATTCACCCTTAGAGTAAGTGAGCTTCAGACTGTGCAAGTGGAGGTCATAGCTGAATCCCAGGCTATAGGGAAGAGGCTGAGGTTGGGGAGGAGATGGAAACTTGAGAAGCAGGGAGTCCTGACCCCACCTCAGGGAGCCGACAGATGATCTCGCCAGGGCTGCCATGGCAAGGGGGTTGCAGGAGCTACCACGTCAGGGCTGGGGGTTGGCCCCTTCAGAGGTGCCTGGAGTTGGACAAAGAGGTTTGACTGAGCCCTTTGGGACAGCTGTATAGTTTCCAACACAGCCTTTCTAGCTGTGCAATCATAAGCAAGTCCCTTAACTTCTCTGGGCCTGGGCCAGTTTCCCCACCTGTAAGATGGACATAATAATCCCTGCACATCCCATGTTGGTTACACATAGGTCAGCTGAGGTGCTTTTGAAATGTAAAGTGTTAATGAAGTCTAGGCAACTTCTTTCAGGAGAGGAAAGAACAATGAGAGGTTTGGTGTATCTTGGCCAATAAAGCACAAGACCCCTTGTACGATGGGACTGGGTGGTGGCTTTGGTCACTGAGGACTTGTCCCAACACCGGGAGAGACAGCAGTTTGCCTGAAGAAATGCTGACAACATGCCAGAGTGTGCAGAAGGGCAGATTGTTAAAGGAAAAAAAAACCAACCTGGTGAGGCTGGGGGTGGGGGCTGAGTTAATGAGGTGTGATCCCGAAAGTGCAAGACCTGGGTGGATTCTGCAGAAAGGCTGTTGGCTTTGATCCCCCTTCTCTTGTAAAATGTTATTTCTGCTCTCAGCCCCTCAAATTCCTAGACGGACGAATCAGTCTGGGCTGCCCATGGAATTTGAAAAGAATAAGTTTTAAAAAACCACACTTCACTTGGGAACAATGGTTACCAGAAGTGTCTGGGTGTCAGGCAAAAACAAATACCCTCGCCCGCTTCTAGTGTTTTTCAAACATCCTTCTACCTGGTGCCTTCCATGGTGCCTTCACCTACAGGAGCCTTTAAGATATCTCTGGCACTGGGCTCACTGTGCTTCTCAGCCGTGCAGCTACCCCGGCACCACATCCTGGAGGTTGCCCCCCTGGCACCCCACCCCAGGAGGTGTGGCCCCCAAAGCCCACCAGTGGGCTTTCTTGGCTTTCTCCTCCCTGCTTCTCCCACAGGAGAGGCCCTGGTCCCGGGAACTGCTCTGAGGAAGTAGCAGCATCAACTTAGGAAAGACTTTTAATTGTAACATTAATTCTAATACCAACAAAATATGTTCTTAGCTTAAAAAAACAAAACATGAACTTTATAACAAAACCCTGAGTGTCCTAATTGCAACCATTTTCAATATTTTGGAGATGCACTGGCCTGTATATTTCTATACAGCACGTTTGGAATTTGGATTCTTGATTTTCAATCTTAGCCATTGGCCATTGACTATCCAGGTGGAAGCTCAGTTCTTATCCTCACCCAGCACACACATGCTCACTCACACTCTTCCCAAACTCCCATCTTTTCAACCTATCCAGTAGTTGTATTGCCGTTTTTATTTCACTATATTCAGTATGGACCTAATGGCGAATATATATATAAAGCATATAGTACAGTTCTGGTTGTTTCCTTTCTTTTCAATAGCTCCCCCTGCCCACCACCACCAGGAATTAATGATTGCTTTTCCTCTCTCATTTGCTTACTTTCATGAGCCTGTGATTAATTCAGGCCCTAATTTGCAGTCAGAAACACTCTCCAGGGAGTTCAATGCACCCGTGTGCACCTGTCTCAACCCTGAAGCCGTCCCTGCGGACCCCCTGTCCTGCCCTTATCTGAGCTCCTACTCACGGAGCCTGAATATCTCTGACAGCTAGGTGGGGACGAGAACAAACAGGGTGAGCTCCAGCAGGGTGCTCTGCAGGAGAGAGAGGGCTGGCACAGACGGACGTACAAGTTGGAATGAGTGTAAGTCAGGGCTTCAGGAGCAGAGGGCCACAGAGGGAGGAAGGGACAAGGACAGACAGTACTCCGGGGCAGAATTGTTCTGACCCTACAAGCTGGCTCACAAGAGATTAAACAAACTGATGACTTGGGCCCTGGACTTCTACTTTCATAAGTCTCCTGGGCCCATTGTTTTTATTACTAATTCCCCCCCAGCCTGTCCATTCCAGAGCTCTCTCTTTACAGCTTATCCAGTGGCTGGTACAGAAGAAAAGTTACAGAACCCAAGACCAGACCTGATCAAAGTGGAGCTGGCTCCCATGAGATGTTCACCCTGGGGAGCTTCCAGCCTGTACCAGCCCTGAGCTATGGCTGATGGGCGCCCACAATCAGCAATGATGAACCACACTCCACCAGACAAATGGACCTTAGCCAAATCCACTCTTGGGTAATTCCTCTGTGCTCTAACCCCAGCCTTAAAGTCTATGGGTGGCCCTCCCTGGTGGCGCAGCGGGTTAAAGCACTGCACTGAGAAGCTAAAGCCGCTTCCTCATGGGTTCGATTCCCGCCTGCCCTGGAGGTGAACACATGTGTGGCAGACCTATCCTGACCCGCCCACTGCTCCCCTCAGCAGTGTGCTTCATCGATCTGCCTATTCTGCTCCCCACTCTGTCTCTGGTGAAGCCTCTCACCGCCCCTGAGCCTCTGGCCTGCACCCCAGTTCGGTGTGCACAAATAAATAAATCTTAAAAAAAAAAAGTCTATGGGTACCCCTAGTCCTGACACTTAGAGAGTCTTTTATGCCCAGAGAGTTCTCCCTGGAGCTTTCTTCTCTTGCTCTTTTGCTAATCAATCTATACTGACTCCCTACATTCCCTCACTAGTACCTATAGAGTCCTCTTTTCAGTCTCGATCAGAACATCAAAAAGCTTTTTCCAGGCTTGAGAGCAGAGCCCATTGGCCCATGGTCCAGCTGTGACGGGCAGTGGCTGGTGAGCTCCTTGCCCCCTGTACTCTTGGAGGCGGGGTTGGCCTGGTGGACCCTGGGATCCTCTCCTTGTCTGGGGACCTTGGCAGCCATTCTGACTGTAGGCTTCCCAATGAAGGTGGGCCTTGGGAAGCCAATATAATTTCAACAGGTGAAGGAATGGGAAAATGCCAGAATTATTTAAGGGCAGAGAAAACATTCTCAAGCAGGGAGCTGAGAGCAGAAGGTTGTGTGCTTCCAGAGCATGAATATGTGGGAAAGATGTGTCGGAATGAGACTGGAAGGTGAGAGCTGACCTGGGGACTCAGGCCAAGTTGGGAGGGTGGTGGTATGCATGCAGGGGTGTCAAACAGTGTGTGTGAGTGGGTGCCACAGGTAAACCTGATTTCTCCCACGCTAATGGCCTTGCGTGCTCTGACAAGAAAGATCCACTTCACCCTTTGCTGAAACGGAGTCACTATATGTCAAGGTTTTAGGCAAGAACATGCTTCTGCCATGCATGGACAGGGTGAGAAAGCAGAGAACCAGGAACAGCAGATGCCACAGCCAGGAGCTGGAGGTGAGATCCTTTACTCTGTGAAATGGAATGGTGTTATTTTTAAGTCTAATTTATTTACCACTGTGGACCGACTGTATCTAGCTGGGTGCCCATACAAAGCAGGCTTTAGTAAATAGTTGATGAATAAAAGTGGTGGCGCAGCAGGTTAAAGCACAGCACTAAGAAGCTAAAGCCACTTCTGCATGAGTTCGATCCCTGCCTGCCCCAGAAGAGATCCACATGGCGCGGCAGACCTCTCCTGACCCGCCCGCTGCTCCCCTCAGCAGTGTACTTCGTGGATCTGCCTGTTCTGCTCCCTGCTCTCTCTCTGGTGAATCCTCTCACCCTCCACATCTCTGGCCTGTACCCCAGTTCTGTATGAATAAATAAATAAATCTTTAAAAAAAAAAAAAGACTAAGTATCACTAGATCCCTAGGTTAGTCATGCCCAGGGGAATAGATCTTGGTCCAAATACCCACAAGCCCCTGGCTTACAGGCCTGCCGACAACCTGTTCCCTCCTCCCCTGCCTAGAGGCACTCCTGGTCCTAGCCCCACCTGCTCTGTCAGGTTGTGCTTGCTCAGAAACCTGAAAGTAGCTTGTTTTCAAACCACTTCTCTTTTGTTCCTGTGAACAAAAGGAGGATTTTGTCCCCTCCAGGAGGGGAGCCTGAAGCACAGGCTTTGATCTCAGAGATGGAAAGAATTTCATGCAAAATAAAAAAAAAAAAACAAGGAAATCTCCTCTCCTGGTATCTGTGCAGTGCCTGTGCTGGCACAGGAGCTCAGTAGCTGCTGTTCTGTACAGCCTAGGACTGTCCAAGGAGAAGTCCTATCTTACCCAATCGGAGGCAACATAGCCCTGGGAAGGTCACCAGGTCAAGGTCAGCTCCTGGCCACCATGGCAGAGTCTTCACTGGCTCTGAGCTCTCTGCCTGCTTCTGCTGTAGGGCCCTGGGGAGACAGCTGAGGTCACCTCTGGCTAAGGAGCCCCATCAACATCCTTCTCTTCTTGAGTCAAAGCAACCCGTGATTCAGCCTTGAGGGAAGAGGAGTGAAGAAGAGCATTGAAAACAACCTAAAGGATGAGAGAAAAAGTCCAGCTACGGGGCAGCTTGGGTGACTGATGGGGACACTGGGGTCCTGTGAGGTGAGAGGCAACATTGCTGAAAGACAGGTTAAATCTCTGTGCCTCTGCCATTTACTAGCTTTGTGTGACTTCTGCAGGTTATAAGTCTCCTGCAGGCTCACTTTTCTCATCTTAAATTGAGAACCATAGTCCCTAACCTCTAAGTAATGGTGAGGGTTAAATTGGATGGTGCTAGTTTTACTGGTCTACCATGAGATAAAAATAGAAACGTGGATAGATGTCCAGAAATATTATAGCACTTTGAAACTGTCTGACAGCCAAGCACATAATCAATGAGCTTGTCTCACTGGACAGAGTGTAGACCAAAATATTGATCTTCATTGGACCAGAAATACACTGAACAAGCAACCAAAAAATCCACACACACACACCATAAACCCGATTCTTCCCTACCAATAGCTTAAGAAGCAATATTGTAAGGCATCTGGCCCTCCAGTAACAACTTTTTGAACAGAAAAGGGGAATATGCAGAGTGACCTTGGGGTCAATGTACCCCCTGAGTTCCCAGGGACCAAGACTATTGCAACCTCACCGTCCTTTCCAGAAGTCTCCTCTTCCCCCAGCAGAGGGCTCAGTACCAGACAGTCACCTCTAACGTGTACCTCCAGCTCAACCAGCACATTCACAGGCCCACCCCACCCAGAGGCTGTGTGTCCCTCATTTCTGCCACCAGCAGAATGGTCTTGGTAGCTCCAACGATGCTCTGGCCCACCCTACTCAACCCCATCCTCACACTACCTAACAGGGAATTACTTCTATTTAAACACACTTTTTATTTGAAAGTTGTTTTAGAATGGCAGAAAAGTTTGGACAATAATATACAATACCCAGGTACCTTTCATCCAGTTTCCCCTCCTGTTAATATCCTAGGATCCATTTGTCACAACTAAGAGCCAACCTTGAAACATTACTGTTCACTAAACTCTGTACCATCAGTTTCCCCCTCACGTCCTTTCCCTGTTCCAGTGCCCATACATGATGCCTCATGAAATTCAGGTATCATGTCTCCTAACCCGCCGGGGTCTTGATGGTTTCTCAGCAGAGCGTTATTATTATTATTATGATTTTAAGATTTATTTATTCATACAGAACTGGGGTGCAGCCCAGAGATGCGGAGGGTGAGAGGATTCACCAGAGACAGAGTGGGGAGCAAAACAGGCAGATCGATGAAGTACACTGCTGAGGGGAGCAGCGGGCGGGTCAGGAGAGGTCTGCCGCACCATGTGGATCTTCTCTGGGGCAGGCGGGGATCGAACTCTTGTGGAAGTGGCTTTAGCTTCTTAGTGCTATGCTTTAACCCACTGCGCCACCTGGGAGGGCCCCAGAGCATTATTTTTTAAAAGAACTGGTTGAGTTCAGTCTCATGCTACAAAAACTTTCAGTAGTCCCCCACTGGCCAAAATTGATCTGGTCCACTCTGCTCACCTTCTTCTCCCACCCACTGTATTCTCAGCCAGCCTCATGCCAACCAACCAACAGCTCTGGATGTGATTTGGCAGCTGAATCCAAAGGCCTGAGAAGCAGGAGAGCCGCCATGTCTCAGTCCAGGGGCTAGAGAAGACTAACACCTCAGCTCAGCAGTCAGGTAGAGGAGCCTGGTGACTTTTCCAAGCCTTGCTTCCATATTGCTTTCTCAGTCTATGAAACCCTTCTTATTCTTCAAGAACCTGCTGGGAAAAAATCTCCCCAGTCTTTCTGATCACCCATGGGTGAACTCCCCCACCCCTACCTCTCCTCACTTATGTCTCTACTTAACATTGACTCTGTTCAACTGCCATAGCTTTCCTATGTTAAATTACAAAATTCCAGCCAAGCTCATTTTAAAGGTCTCGTTGATTTTATTAAATGATTCATGAATCGGGCAGCATCCCACTTAGCACTACAAAGATCATATCAGACATTATTTAAAAAAAAAAAGATTTTTATAGCCTGAGAGAGGGTGGGACAGTATTACTGGCCATAGAGAATCAAGATTGTTTCAGATAAAGCCACCTTTCCTTTAGGGGCTCTAATTGTGAAAGCTGACCCCTAATGCTGACCAGATAGTTTCTGGTTGGTTAGTTTGGTTCCTCTTAGCAGTTGCAGAAATTGCAGTTAGTTTAGGTATGAAGTCTCAGGGAGCTGACAATAATGACTCCATGTTGATCCTCCTTGAATATTCCCTATTGTATATAACCCCCAACAAGCTAGGTGACTAAACAATCAGAACAGACCCAGTTAAGATACATTAGGTAACTGTTTTAAATCTCTGTGATTCAATTCCCTTATCTGTAAAATGAAGCCCAAAATTCCTATTCATGTGCTTAAGTGAGAGTCTTTGCAGGGTATGTCACATAGTAATTGTTCAGGAAACAGTGTTACATTAAGGTCACTCTTCCCTCCACCCCATCTTTATCCCACCCTATCACTCAAAGGCTGACACACATAAAAGACACTTAAGAATTAAATTATATTCAAAAGTTCTGTCACTCTGCCAAGGTTTTCAACATGTATAAAGAGAACCCATAAGATAAATAAAGGCAATGCTGAGCCCAGTGGAATAAATCACAAATAGTGGAATTTCAGGCACCAGCAGAAGAGGTATTTGGGAAAAGATATTTCCTGTCTGTGTTTCTGAAGTCACACCCGTCTGACTATGAGCCCTGGCCACAGAGTCCTTGAGTGCAGGAGAGTCCTCCCGGCTCCACCACAGCACTGCTGAATCCAATTTTTGTGCCAGCTACCTCTGGGCAAAACCCCCAGCCTATCCAGAATTCAGCTTTGGGTAGTGACACACACTTGGGTTTCCAACCAGACAGATAATCTGCTGTCAGAGTATCTGACAGCAGACAGATACATTAGTCATCAGATGTCAGCAGTTAGGCAACATCTCAGTGGACAGATAGGGAAAACTGAGGCCCAAAGAATAGGAGAGATTTGCCCACTGTAGGTCATAGGTCATCATTTACCCATTCGCTTATCCATTCCTTCATTCAATAAATAAACGTTTGGGGAACATCTTCTCTAAACCAAACCCTAAGCCTCTGAAGACAAAATGATGAATATGATTCAATAGTTTAAAAAAAAAAAAAGGCAGCTCAGTCTTAGGGGTACAGGATCATCCCAGAATTCCTTCCAGAAGGAATTCCTTCCAGGGTCATCCCAAAATTCCTTCCATCTCCCATGTGGGAGGACTTGGTAGGCTCAGTTTATTATGAAAGTGCATGAGTAACTCTCCCACCATAGGTCATTTCTTCCAGCTAAAGCCTTGTCTTCTCATCACTCATTGGTCCACTTATTCTCCCTTTGTTACCCCCAATCCACACCCTTCCCTGTGGCTAGTGTCAATTTTATTCCCCACTAGACCTAGCATGTTCTACGGTGCCCAGCTCTATATTAACCAAGTGAATGGAAATACCACATACACTTGAAAATATGATACAGGTACCAAATAAATAGCATTGTGCCTGGAGAGCGCCATATGGTTGAGTTTGGTGGTATAGCTCCTGGGGCTGGCTTGGGTTCCAATCTCAGCCCTCCCTTTGACTGAACAGCTAGGGGTGCAGCTTAGGACAAGTCACTTCCACTCCATGAGCCTCAGTTTCCTTCTCTGCCTCATGGGATCAAATGAGCTGACACTTTCTAAAATACTTGGCTCTTAGGGTACCTGCTATAAAAGGGGTAATAGACTAAACTAGTTGATTATGTTTGACTTTTGTCTTTAATTTGTTCTCACATAGGCAGGCACCTGGATGTTAAGGAATGAGGGGGGGACAGGAAATAGCTTCCAATTTCGGTTCTTTGAAAAGTCACTGTTCCCATCTGCCACTGAGATTTTGGGACTGTTTGTTACTGCAGCATCACTTAGCATATCCTGACTAACATAGCACATTTTTGTAAATCTGATACAAGCTTGGACAGCAATAAAGCCAAGTAAAGAATTCATGCCAGGAAAAGAAGTTTTTTATTTTAAGGCCATAAGACTTATGGGGCCTCGATGGCCCCTGGCTTCCTCAGTCTTGGGGTCTGGGCACCTAGGTGGGAGTGATGCCAGGTCAAGGCTCACAAAGGTTTAGGAGTCTGAGATGTGGCAGAAAGGACTGCCCCTGCCCCACGGAGTGAGGCCTAGCATTGTGAAACTAATCAGAAAGTGGGGAGAGAGCTGAAGCCCAAGAGGATTTTGTTATTTGGTTTTTCATTTTCGTGGGAAGGAAGAGGGTGTTTTCTTGAGCTTGTGCTTGCTTTCCAGATGCTTTCATGAGCCTGAGTTTGTTTTTCAGATGCTTTCTCAGCTGCCAGCTACTTTATAGCCCCTCCTAGTGAGGCGGCATCTTGCTATCTAAGGACTGAGGAAGAAGGGGTGCTTGTTGCTATTGTCAGCAAACACTGCATAAACATCAGCTCACATGTGCATCCCAGAGCATGTGACCTATGGCAGGAGGGGCTCAGGCTTTGGGATGAGGGAGTGTGGCAGCTCGAGATCAACAGAAATTTCCCTTGCAGGGTACTTCATGGGGAGAACATCACTGCCGAGACCCTATGCACAGGATGGAAGGTCACAACTGCTGGATGGAGCTGAAAATAGAAGGGGGCTTCAGCACCCCAAAGAGTCCACACTCTCAGTTTGAGTCACTCTTGGTCTCTCCTGGGTCACACATTCCACTCTGACTAAAAGGCCAAGCTGCTCTGAGGCCAACTGGTGAGTTCAGACAGCCACCCAAAGATGCCTCAGGCCTCTCGTGGGTGTGCACTGCAGTCATCAGTGAGGGTGAAGGCAGGACCCCAGCCTGGGGTCAGGACTCTTGTTTCAAGTCCTGGCCTCACACCAGCCATCTGGGTGACCCAGGGCTAGGTCATCCCTCAATGAGTGTCTCACTTTCCAGACACTGAAGATGTTCTCTTCATGTGAACACAAAGGACCCTTGAAGCTCATGATTAAGCTGCATCTTGGGCTTTGGCAAGTGGTGGACTAGCTCAAATGTCCCATCCCCTCAGATGCTCACAGCCCATTCCCTGGGCAGGGGTTTCAGGTAACCTCCACATTCCCTAATGTCTCCTTACCGGTTGCTATTATTCCATGTAGGAAGAGACACCACTCACCTGCAACACCAGCAGCAATGAAAGACCAGATGTTCTACCCGAGGCTGGCACAAAGTTTCCTATTAAAATGCAACCCTCCCAGGCAGAGGTAACTCTGGGTGCAGGTCTATGTCCCTTCCTTGAGCTGATCAGCAGGCCCTTCCTACCAACTGGCACAGAACAGATTTGGATAAAAGGGGGGAAAGGAAACTCGGGTGAAGGAAACTTGGGTGCTAAGAGATTGGGGACAAACCTGTGTGAGTCACAACTGTCTGCCTCTTGTAGCAAGTTCCAGGCACTGTGCTAAGCTGCAGGTGTAGCTGTGGGGTAATTGTGATGCAGAAGTCAGTGTGGGTGTACGTGCTGATGCAGGCCTAGAGATAGAGCAAGAGAGCTATGGATACTCATTTACTTCTGATGACATCACCACTTTACAAATGAGGGACCTGAGGCCATGTGTGCATCTGTGCCTCATCTCTGGCCCCCAGTGTTCTCCCTATCCTGTGGCTGGGTCTCTGACTCTCACTGGCTCCCATCAAACACACCCTCTCTCACCTCCTCAGTCCCAAAGGTGGACTGATTCAAACCCTGGCTGTCCTGCTGCAAGACACAGAGAATCTGCACTGTCACTGCTGGTCCACTGCCATCAGGGCTGTAGAATGGAATCCCCCAGGACAGGGGATGGTGTTACAGTGAACAACACCTGCCAGGTATACTTGGCTCAGCAGGATGCTCCCAGCAGGTGGAGGAAAGGGGGTGTGTGGCTCTAGCCAGGTGGTACAGAGCCAGAGGCGAGGGAGAGTTCTCCACCCCATCCCCCACCCCCCTCACCCCCCCACCCCCCATCCCGCTGCCCTGGATGGGCCATTTTTCTGGGTTCAGCTTTAGCTCTTGTTTGTTAACAAACTCATACATTCCTGAAACAACACAAAGGCCAAAGCACCAAGGACCAGAGAGGAGCGTGACTTTCAACAGTTCCCCTGGCTCCCAGCCCCATGGTCTTTCTCTGGTACCCAGAGGTCAGAGCGGGTGAACAGCGCCCAGTAGGGAGCTGACGGTGGCCTCTGGAAAGAGCCATGGCGGAGTGGTCAGCGCTGCATCCTCACCACTGACATTCCAGGCTCCTGGGCTGGGAGCTTGCTTTGGAGACTAAAAGCTGGTAATGGGGAGAAATCAGTGTGACTCATGTACCAAACGCTGTTTTTGTTTTTCTTAAACTTTCTTAAAAATCCCAACTATTGGCTGTTTTTACTGCAGAGACAGATTCATTTTCATCATTTCCTTTCTCTTTTCCTAGGATTCGTGGTGTGTTGCCATGGGAACCCCAGACCCCCTTCCAAGCTGTGGTGAAGGTGTCTGAGTAAAGAGCAAGGGGGCGATAGAGGGACCCCACATTCTCCGCAGGAGCTGAACCAGGCAGGGCTGAGCCCAGGACGCCTGCCCTCCGTGTTCCTGTCCTCAGCTGACCTCTCAGTTCCCTGTCACCGAGTCTTCTGGGGACCCAGATCCACAACAACAGCAACTTGCTCAGACTCATGCACCGCTGGCCCACCCTCCACTCTAAAGTTTCCTCCACAGAACTTCCCACACTCCCTCGGGGCCTCCCCTCACCTCCCTGCCGTAAGCCTCCTGCCTCATCGCCCTTGACTATCCTAGACCCGGTTACCAAAACCATCTTTATTTTTGATTTTCATTTATTTCAAAATGCCATCTACATATTATTCATTGAAATAGTGCTAAAAATCAGTGAAAAAACTCTAACCCTCTGCCCTCTGCTCCTTGCCCCTGGTTTGTCTCCCTGGTGACACTAATTGCCACTTCTTTAAGTTCTTTCCCTAGGTTTGACTTTCAATTTTTTAATTTTTTTTATTTGTTTGTTTTTAGCAGAAGCTCTTGGCTTGGTTGTTTGAGATTTAACACTTTACCTATAACCCACCCACTTCCTTGACTCCATATTTCCAAAAGTACAATTCTAGTAAAGCAGCAATCATATTACTGCGTCTATGCAAAAATTGTCCTTGATGGGTCAAGTAGTGGCTGTGTTTGCTTCCTTTGGCACATAACTCTATTTTCCCCTGGAATTCTGCCCTTGGACCTGGGGTTCCTGCCCTGGACTCCACGCTGGCCTCTCTCTAATTGTATCTCTCTGAAAGGATCTAGGAGTTGCAGGGTCAAAGGGAAGTCCCTGCCAGGGGCCCACACCCTCCCATTCTAGAATAGGCTTTGGGGTTCCAGGGTTCCAAAAGTCCCTGGTCACAGGGTCCCAAGCCCATTTCCAGGGAAATTTTTCCAGAAACGTCTTCCTAAAGAGGGTCACATGTTACAAAACACTAGGCCAGAGGTGATGCTTTCTGGTGAGGTGTGCATGGAACTTGGGCATGAAGGCTGGTGTGGGGGTGCACAAGATCCCATGTAGTGGGGTGTGGGGTTGGGCTTCATCCAGGGACCTCTACTTGTCCTTTCCAGGGGCAGGGTGAGACCTGTTAATGGTTTAGTTCCTGTCCCCCAACCCACCTCCATAGTTCACTAGGATTCCCCTGTTTCTTCACAGCATTCCAAAAATATGTCAGATTTTCATCAACAAATGGGCCAATAACTCAAATCATCCAATCCATCCATTCCATGTATGTCTTCTTGTGCAAAGAAACAAAAAAGGAAATGTAACACCTACTGGGTGCAGGCAAAGGTGCCAGGAGACACCCCAGAACTCACTATCTGATGGGACAGAAATGTGGACTTACAGCAACTCTTCAGGGACTTCGGTTAACGTTTCCATCTTATGGCTCCATAAACTTATTATGAAATTCTCTCAAATTGGCTGGGAGAAAAGAATGAGAGAAGGAAGCAAGTTTTTCATGGAGCCATTGGGGGTACATCAGAGCTCAATCTGAAAACTGCTTCTCTAAGGTATTATTCCAAAGGTGTCAATGGCCATGTTGTCTTTTTGGCGGCTCTGAGTACCAAATAAGGTGACTGTTGCTATTTATCCCACCCGCAAGTTGCAGTGACACGGAGGACTTCATTTAGCCCAGAGCTTCCTCTACTTTGACTCAAAGAAGCCAATGGCTGGCACAGGCAGGGGCCGGGTCCGTGCTCCTCACATCACCGTGGAGACGTGAGCTTCTCACAGTCTCCAGGTGAAGTCAGGAAACAACTTGCTGGCCAGCCACAAGAAAGCCTGTGGCAATGCCTGCTCCCGTGGTAGTGCCCCAAGGAGGGGGCACCATTTCTTTTGTTCACATCTGTACCCCAGCTCCTAGAACATGGCCTGGACAACCTGGACTGAGAACAGCAAATAGGGGTGTAGCTGAATGCCTCATGGGCATCTCATGTCAACTCCTGCTTAGCTGTGAGAACTCAGGGAAGCCATGTTACTTGTCTGAGCTTGTATTCTGTTTAAATATAGTGTTCATGATTCTACCGCACAGTGCTCTTATTGGGCTAAAATGGACTGATCTGGAAAGTGTAAAGTGCCTGACACAGGGCCTGAGCCTAGTTGTGATTCTGCCTCACAAATGTCAGTGCTCTCTCCTTCCCCACTGCGAGACCTCAGTTGTCTCATCTTTGCACTGAGCAGATCAGGCCAGATGACCTGCCCACCAAGCTCCTTTTCACATCAGCAACATGTCGTAATTCCAGCCTTGACTTCAGGAAAGGTCTCCCAGACCTGAGGTGGCAAATGTGTGACTTCACCAAGAAGCAGGCTGCAGAGTTCAAGAAGGCCTCCAACTGTCTGACCCAACAGGGGATGGCAAGATCCTGAACAGCCACAGGGGGGTGTGGGGTGGCCCTGGGCCAGAATCCCGCCAGTGCCAAGGTGCTCAAGTTTCTGGGGAAACCCCAAGAGTGGCGAGGGGGGATGTGAAGGAGATGCACTTTGGGCACATCCTGCCCATGCTCAGAAAGACCACGTAGGAGGCCTGGGGGTGTTTGACAAGGAAGGGAATAGCACAGCACGAGGGCTGACAGCCATGTGTCCTTATTGCTCTGGGTGAGGAGATGATGAAGGAAGCAGTGGAGACGCTGGCAGCAGGCACAAGGACAGCCATGTCTGTACCAATGATGAAGAACTCGTCCTTGTGGTCCTGAACATCCGAGAACATGCCCAGCATGCCCGGAGCCCCTTATGAGATGGCAGGTGCCCCCCAAGGGTTTCCTAGGTTCTGCGCACACACCTCTCCCAGCTCATCTCTTTGCTGATGGCTACTGTCAGCACTCACCAAATAAACTCACTTTCTGTGCCTTCAAAAAATCGTAAGTCATGATTGCTGACACCCAAGGAGGCAGGGCAGTGGGAGGCTGAGTGTGTTCCCTGCAGTACACCAGCTCCTATGGAGGTGCTGGCCTCCCTGGCATCCATCAGCTTTGCCCTTCACATGCCTGGAAGCTTGGGACCTGCCAGCCCACCTAAGCCACACTGGCTGCTTCTCTGCATGGAAATAGCTTTACCATCCATGTGCAGCTTAACTAACCCCCCACGATCCTTGGGGAAGAAAATAGCCCCTCCTTATGCAACCCTGTCTGGAGAGACAGACAGCAGCAAATGAGCATGACTAAAAATATTTCATTTGTGTGTGTGTGTGTGGAGGGAGGTTGGGAAGGTGGGTGACAATCCCAAATTCTCTGCATTTTTATCTGGGCTTTCTGGGAATACAAGAAAGAAGACCATTAGAGTGGTGGCTCTGGCCATAGTAAATACATCCATTATTCTTTCAAGGCAGCATTCTGAAATGTCTTCCTCCTCTTCCATGTCCAGCTTGAAGTTACTCTCAGAAATGCACAAGGCTGGGGACCTCCTGGGGTGCAATGGGTTAGAACACAGCTCTATGAAGCTAGCTGTGAAGCAGCACAAGTTCAATCTGCAGCCAGGGAGCTGACCCACATGGCGCAGCAGACCTCTCCTGTCTCACCTGCTGCTCTCTTCAGCAGTGTGTTTCATCAACCGGTCTGTTCTGCTCCCCATCTGTCTCTGGTGACTCCTCTCATAGCCTCTACCCCAGACCTGTATGCATGAATAAATAAATCTTTTAAAAAAAATGTACAAGGCTGGTGCCCAGAGTCTCTTAGCGCCCACCCCCCAGCTTCTTGGAGCTCTGTTACTACTGGCCAGCACCCATGACCTCCAGTGCATTGCTCCTGAACACTGGACTCCCCACAGGGAGAGTTGGACATAGCAGGAGTTGATCCCACTGTTCACGCCATTGCCAGTGGCTGACCATGAGGGGGTGCCAGGGTGTGATTCACATTTCAGAGTACCCCTGAAGGTTGAGCAGGGGCTTCTCCTGCAACTGTACCCTGTTTCACAATGTCCTGTCCACATCCTGCTTCATGCCCTTTTTCACCCTTGTTTTTTTAATTATTATTATTATTTTATAATAGCTTATTTTTACATATTTTTGTGTATTTTTCCATCTCATTTATAATCCCTTTGGGTTTCCATCACCAAATCACCCGTGTGCCATCACCATAGTCCAGTGCACTTCCCTCCCCCCGCTGTTTTTGATCCCATTCCCCGCTCCACCCCCACAAAATGTCTCTGGTATATGGCTGTTCATCATTATCATTATTTTCTCGCCTGTTCTGTTATATTCCTGCTATGAGTGAAACCATCCGATATTTTTCCTTTTCTTTCTGGCTTATCTCACTAAGCATGACCTTCCACATCTTTTAAATCCAGTCATCCATTTTTGGGCATTTGGGCTATTTCCATGTCTTTCCAATTGCCTTTTCCATCCTTGTTTTAAGCCACCACTTGGGACTCCTGGTTCCTGACGTATTTCGGGGAGAACCCTGGCTATGAAGGCCCCTCCAGAGCCTGTCCTGATCCCTTTCCTCAACCCCTGCCAACTCTTCCACGGACCTGTTTCCTTTTCACTTAGCCCTGTCCCCCGCCCCCAGTCACGGCTGTGAGGTTCCTCAAACCTGATATCAGAAGGGGTGTTTGTAAGGAGGAGGTTGCATTTTGATCAGCTGCCTTGCTCCTCAGACACACTTCATTTTACGAACTTCTGTAGAGAGGATTCTTGGAGTATTCCTTATCTCTATTGCCAGACCACAAGCCTCTTGAAAGACAATAACTATTTTGTACATTTTTTGCAAAATATTTTGATATGTATCAAGCAAGTTGATTCTCCCAAGTATATTATGTGTAAAAAAAAAAAA
>NW_004567124.1:4308461-4361893 GCF_000260355.1 Condylura cristata
AAAAAAAAAAAAAAAAAAAAACTAAAAGACTCGAGACTCTCCCTGGTGACACAAGGGGTTAAAGCGCAGCACTGCAAGCCAGTCACAGCCACTTGGGTGAGTTAGGTCCAGAGGTGACCACATGGCACAGCAGACCTCTCCAGTCTCGCTTGCTGCTTCCCTCAGCAGTATACTTTGTCAGTCTGCCTGTTTTGCTCCCCACTCTGTCTCTGGTGAATCTTCTCACCGCCCCTGCACCTCTGACCTGTACCCCAGTTCTGTATGCATAAATAAAAATAAAAATATTTTTAAAAATAAAAGAACAAGACTCAAGAAAGGCCAGAGTAGGAAATTCAAGCATTGGATGGTCTTTAAGATGACCCTAAAATCCCCTCCAACATCACCTTCTAGTCTATTCTGCCTTAATATTCTCTGTGACGCTCCCCAAGTTAATCAACTGATTAGCGGTGGGAGAAAGGAACAAAAATCGTGTACATTACTATATACAATCCAATAAGATTGTTATTCTATCTATTTTAGAGCTATTTTAACAGATTTCAAGTTGCAAAGGAACTCAGACTCATGCAGTTTTTCAAGTGCCAGCAACAAAAGTGTCAGTTTGAGGCTTTGATCAAGTTAGCATAAGTTAAAAAAGGATACTTGTTGCAGGGTTTGGCTTCAGGCCTGGCTGGATCTAGGAATTCTAATAATATCATCTTATTTCTTCCTCCTTATGTGGCTAAGGAAGAAGATCTCAAGCAGTTTCATGTTATTCTTAGAGACATGGGTCCACAGGAAATGAAAGTGCTCTTTCTGATAGCTCTTTGAGGAAGAAAAAAGGAAAGGTGGAGGAGGAAAAGGAAGAGGAGGAGGAGAGGAACAGGATTAAGGAAAACTCTTAACTGGTTGGGTTGACCACACCTGATCAATCCTTATAATTAGACTAACAAACCTTTGAATGGCCAGACTTGGCCACCCAAGTACTAATCAGTCTTGTCTGACACAAGGAGTAGAGAGAGGATCTGGGCAGACCAAGTGACTGATTCAAGGTCAAGGGCTTCGCAAGCCTAAGTGTGAGATTTGAGACCAGGTCCTCTGTGATGCAGTGGGTGATTTCCTTTAAAACAAGGCTGTGATCCACAGTCAGCCAGGATGAGGTACCATCATTAACTGCAGCTTCCGTGACAGCAGTGAAATCTACAGGGCACCTTTTATTTTTTCAGATTGCTTTGACCAATAACCTCTTTTTTTCTCATTTTACTTCCATGAGTGACATGTAAATTAATTGTAGATTTGTAGACAGCTCTGAGAACTAATGTAGAGAGGTTCCAGGTGTATTTCACCTCTGGATTGGTTAACACCTTATGAAACTATTGCAGGATATTGACATGGATGGAGAAGACACAGGATACATCCAGGCACCCTGACCTTGCAACATGGCCTTTTAGAGTCACATGCACGATTCTCCTATCCCTATCTTCCCTGGAAGTCTCAGCCACCACGAGAGCCACATTCTCTCTCTCCATCGCCTGAAGAATGTTACATGGATGGAATTACACAATGCGGAATGTTTGGAGACTGACTTTGTTCACTTTGAGGGAAGCAGGCCCAGTTGCTGTGGTATCAACAGCTGAACCGCATTCTGTGGTGTGGACCTTCGGCGGGGTCAGGATTGACTGTCCACCTCTTAAAGGATATTGAGAGGTTTCCAGTTTGGGGCTCTGACACACAAAGATGTTCTTAACATTTTAGGTGAACTTGAGTCTTTAGTTCTCAGGAATAAATGTTTCTCAGGAACAGTCGCTGGGACCAGTGGTAGTTACATGTTTACTTTTTGGTGTTTTTTGTAATGTTTGTAATTTAAGAAACTGCCAAACTGTTTTCCAAAGAAGCGCTACCCTTTCCAGTCCACCTGTTAGCACGTCTCCGGGCTGTCCCATAGGTTTTTGGTTTTTTGTTTTTTTTTTAAGATTTATTTATTTTGTGCATACAGAACTGGGGTACAGGCCAGAGGTTCAGGGGCGGCGAGAGGCTTCACCAGAGACAGAGTGGAGAGCAGAACAGGCAGATGGACAAAGTACACTGCTGAGGGGAGCAGTGGGCTGGTCAGGAGAGGTCTGCTGCACCATGTGGTCACCTCCGGGGCAGGCGGGAATCTAACGCATGCTGAAGTGGCTTTAGCTTCTTAGTGCTGTGCTTTAACCCACTGCGCCACCAGGGAGGGCCCTATTTTTTTTATCCATACTTAAGGTTGGGCTACCTCTTTGTAGTTACAACTTGAGTTACCTGAGGAGCTGATGGTGCCGTATGCCATCTGTGTATCCTCACCAGTACACAGGTACTTACACTTTTTCTGACTGAATTGGGTTTTTTGGCTTGTTTGTTTTATCATTGAACTTTGATATTCTAAACACCAGTCCTTTGTCAGTAGTGTGGTATGCAAATATTTGTCCTTTAGTCTGCAGCGTGGTTTTTCATCCTCAGGGTGAAACAAGGCATTTTTCAAAATAAAAGCCTTCTCATTTTGATGACAAATAAAAGTCCTTAATTTAAAGTTTTTCCTTTTTTGGATTATGCTAGGCATCAGATAAAACTCTTTGTCTAGATTTTCTCCCTTTTCCCAAAAGTATATACTTTACAAATAAATCATTTTGAACTAATTTTTATTTAAGATGTGAGATCTGGGGCAAGATTAATTTTTCTGCCTATAGATGTTCAATCACTCCAGCACCATTTGAGGAAAAGGTTGTCCTATCTCTGTTGATTTACTTTGTCAAAAATCAGTTGGGTGAATTTGGATGAGTGCGTTTCTAAACTCTCCCAACATTCCTTCCACCCACCAAACACAATCTAGATGACTACAGCTACACAGGAAGGTTCAAAATTGAATAGAATGGTTAGTCCTGGTTTAATTTGATTGTTCAGAATTGTTACAGCTTTCCTACTTCCTTTGTTTCTTATATAAATTTTAGAATAATTTCGTCTCTACAAAATATCCTGCTGGGATTTTGATAGGAATTACATTCAACCTGTGTATTAATTTGGGCAGAAATGAACATAAAAACAAATATACAAACAGTACAATACCACTTTTATAAAGAGTAAAAACAGTAACACAAAAAATTGGTAAGCATATTTCAGAAGCAGAGAATGACGAGTACAAAATTGACAGTCGTGGTTATCTTTGCAGAGGGGAGCAGGAAGATGGGATGGGAGAAATAAATACCAGTGTTCTATTTCTTGATATGGGATGCTAGATGCTAGACTCAAGGGAGTTTTTTTTAAAAATAGTCAGTGAATACAGCAATGATGAGTGTGTGCCATGGATCCATCACATATCCATACTGGGAAGACCTTGACACTTAGGAAATTTAGGGGAGAAAAATACACAAAGTACAAATATAAAATCATATATAAAAACAAATATTTGTTTAGAATTAAAAATGATGAATTGTAGTACTTAAAAGTGGGACAACACAAATATCACAAATTTCAGAATAACATAATATTTTATTATTAATATGACAGCTATCCAACACACATCTTCGTTCCGCTGTATTTTAACATTGCTGGGTGCAGTCTTTAATCACCTCTTTACAGCATAAGGATTTTACAAAAATATTTTTTTCAAAAGAGAATAGAGAAAGACAGTTCAGTCTTCCCTTAGGCAAGGGTTATCAGATATGTTCTGCGCTGTCCATTGTTTTGAAAAAGTCCACTTTAGGACTTGTTACTGGGAATAGCAGAGAGTTTTCTCCAAAGTTTCTGGCTTAGCTGGTAATTGATAGCCATAGTCCTTGTCATCACCCCACCTGCAGAGAGGAACCCAAAGAGGGACTGACAGTGAAGTCTGGATCTTACTGATCCCTCCTGCACTCTTCTCTCAGGGGGTTAAAAGTAAGGCCTACAATAGAAAAGACATGGAATCAGCCCAAATTCCCACAAGTAGATGACTGTATTAAAAAGACATGTTACATATATACAGTGGAATATTACTCAGCAATCAAAATATTAAACTCATGCCTTTTGCAGCAACATGGATGGAACTGGAAGGGATCATGCTTAGTGAAATAAACCAGAAAGAAAAAGGAAAATAGCAGATGGTTTCACTCATAGCAGGAGCATAAAGGACCAGGGGGGGAATAATAATAATAATGAACAACTATATACCAGAGACATTTTATGGGGGTGGAGTGGGAGAATGAGATAAAAAATGGGGGGTAGGGAGTGCACCAGACTATGGCGATGGCACACGGGTGATTTGGTGGTGGGAAGCCCACTGACTCCACAGCTCATGACCTCTGAGCCACACCCGTGAGTTACCTTTCTGCTCCTTCTGGGCACTAATGAGATCCCCGCACTGAGCCAGTGGCAACTACCACACCTCTGAGGGCTCCCTCTGGAGGGAAAGGGCTTAAGAGAGAAAAGCCAAAGCCCTCACCTGCATTTACTGCCTGGCTGTAGATAGTCATTTATTCACCCAGTATTTAGTGAGCACCTACTGCATGCCAACCCCCACACTTGGTGTTGGGACACCACGCAGGACCTGCCCCAGGGGAGCCTACTTTACAGGGCAGATGGCATTGATTTAAGTCTGGGTACATTCCTCCTGAGTTTCGGGTCCCCAATCTCAAGCCTCCCTGGGCCCCTGCTCAGACTCCAGCAAACCATCCTGTATATGTTCCACCGTCACACGTCAGTTCATTTGTTATACGATCCCGGTGCCCAGCACACAGATGAGAACATAACTGGAGCATTGAGTGGATTAGGGCAAACAAAAACTCAGAGCAGGGAGACCCTGGGGGCTGCCCTGAAGGACCCTGGGAGAGGGAGAACTGGGCTTAGCACAGACCTTAGACACATGCACAGATCCATGGGACTAGTCCTGAGGCTTTACAGCCAAAGGTGCAGTCTGTCCACCCAACTCCCAGGACAGTTGGGAATGTGGTGGGGAAGCAGGGAGAAATTCCCTCAGAAGAGAAGAGCAGAGAGCACTGGCCTCGGGGGTCAACTCACTCCTCACCACCCACAGCCCTGTGAGCCCCCCATCCAAAGAGGTGCCAACTAGCAGTATCTCTAGGAGGGTAAATGGGAGCTACACACCCAGAAAGGCACCACAGAACCTCTCTGCACCCCAAACCTGATCTCACACAGGAGCATAAGCTCCAGAGGGCCAGGCTGGTCCTCTTCCCACAGGCCTGTGGGACATTGTGAGGCAAGGGCAAGATTTTTGTGAAAGACGAAGGGGAGGATTATACTGCAGAAATATAATGAACATAAAATTGTGCTTTCAAAATGACACATCCCTAGGTTAGTTGTTTTGGTTAAAAATGACTTCCCAACTATAAAAAACCTGACCTCAAAAATGTGTTTTCCACTCTTTGGGAGCACAAGCACCAATGGGTGCTATTTGAAGTGCTCTCTCCTTTGTTGGTGCTGTCATGACTATCACTGTGGAAAGCTCAGTGCAGACCAGTGGAGCTGGGCAGGAATGGGATTGCTGTGGATTTCTGCTCACGTGTCAGAAAGCGGCTAATATTCTTCATTCCTTCGACCTCTGTACTTCAGATGTCCCAGCCAACCCTCCCGCCCTGACCCACACTTAATGATCCTGGTGTCACAAAGGCTGGCGGAGGACTGTGTGATGTATAAGTAGTTATGTGTGTGTGTGTGGGTGTGTATGCGTGAGCATGTGACCCCATTATCTGGAGCCTGGGCTTTCTGAAAAACACATCTTTCTTTTCTTAAATTTTTTTTATTACTATATATATTTTTAACATAATTTTTCATTTTTGTGCAATGCATGCTTTTTCATCTTGGGTGTGGTCCCCATGGAGTTCCCACCCCTAGTTCACCCACGCACCATCACCGTATTTCCTTATGCTTTTCCCACCCTGTTCTAATCCAGCTTCTTTCTCCCCCACCTCCACAGAAAAATATTAGAAGTAATATTCTATTGTGTATATAAATCACATCTTCTTGATCCAGTCATTTATTTTTGGGTCTCTGGATTGCTTCCATAGCTCACCTATTGTAAATACTGCAGCAATAAGCATAAGGGTGCAGGTGTTCTTTTGAATTAATCTTTTTGTGTCCTTTGGGTAAATATCTAGGAGTGAAGTTGCTGGATCATGTGGAATCATAAAGATCCACAAAGAGCTGATGAAACTCAACAAAAACAAAGTGAACAACCCAGTCAAAAAAATGAGCAGACGGGCTAACAAGACACTCCTCCAAAGAGGAAATGCAAATGGCCCACAGGCATATGAAAACATATTCAACATTACTCATAATCAGGGAGATGCAAATCAAAACCACAATGAAAACACATCTTTTATTGTGCCCTGTTGAGCCCTGGAGTCAGGCTTGCCTCCTACTCTGTGGTATCACATTTGTCAGAGAGGGGCCAATGCACTATGGTCAGTCCACATGGAACCACACAAGGACAAGCCACGCCTACAGATTATCTACTTAGAAGGCCCCCAGCCCTGCCTCAGTCACCTCAGGCCACTTTGAAGCCTCACCTCCCTGTTGACCAGCTTTATAGCTTGCTTTCATAAATACCAGAGTTATACCTCTCACACTGACACTTACTTTCCTCTCTGTTTTCCTACATCCCCAGCTCTACATACTGCAAGTCCACAGACTGACTGTCTACTGCATCAGTCCTGGCCTTCTCTACTATGACAAAAGATCCAGGACCCTTGGCACAGTCCCTAGTCACCTTTAGGGTTTCTCATTTCCTCTAACCCTTCTCTGTCCTCAAACTTCTCTTTTTGCCTCCTCATGGGTCACCTTTATCTGTTAAGTCTCTATCCCCCATTTCATCTCATTTTACCCACCCTGAGTTAACATTATCCACCTGCTTCTTCCTTGTCCTTGTGGTTTTACTTCTTTTCCACTAGAAGGAAATCTCCATGGGAGTAGGATGTTGTTCTGTCTTGGTCACCAAAGTACCCCTGTACCATGCATGAGGTAGGCAGTCAGCGAATATTCTTGAACATAAGTAAATGCATAGTATGTTTAAGCAAGTGTGATACAGAGTGCTAGTGGATCTGAAATTAGCTCCTGACACATTTATTGAAAGCCTAGCAGCCACAGAAACAAAAGTCCCATGAAAGGAACATTCTATTACTTGTTCAACAACCTCCTTCCCTAAAAACAAACACCCATTTCTTTCCTCCCCAACGCCCACCCCATCAAGAATTCCACCCCTCTTTAGATAAAGCCATTTGGGGACTGAAAGCAATAGAATGTGCAGGGGTCCTAATTTTACTAAGTAAAGCTCTAGTTTCTTTACTGCTGAAGTTTGCAGGGTTAACTATGCTTAATTCCTGCAAAAGGTGTTTAAAATACTATTTGTGGGCCCTATCTCCAGAGGCTTGATTTTAGTAGGTCTGGGACGAAGCCCAGAACCATAATTCTTCCTAGACAATTTAGAAGCAAAAGTCTTTCACATCTCATTTTGAGAAACTGTGTCTCAGAGTTTATAATAACAAGTGAAAATGTTGCCGCATTTGGTCAGATGTGATTTGACAGGAAGGAAATTAGTGAGTGTGGGTTGAAAACCTGAAATAGTGGCATCAGGTGTTTTGGTACAACTGGAAAAGTACATGAAAACACAGTCAATAACAATGTGAAGTCGTGCAGTGGAGTTCTTGACAGCACAAGAGAGCACAATAAGCCAAGGCTTATGCTTCTGCTTGTTTGTTTTTAAGGAATTAATGTATTTGGGGAGTTGTCCTGCGCAGGAAAATGTCGCCCTCAAAGAAGCTTCTCCAGGAGTAGAATGAATTTCCTGGGAGACGCATGTCAGCTCAACATCAGGAAGAACGTTTTCTTAGGTTCATGTGCAGTGACATGGGCTTCATGATCAGCTTAAAAATCAGAGAAAATTATGCTGACTTCTTAGAGAAAGCACTCGGTTCTCTAGAAGAGGAATAAGGATGGGCATCTGGGCTTAAGGGCACAATCACCCTCAGAGGGAAAGCTGCCATAACCAGATGTGTTCACTGCTGTTACATTACTGCTGGGGATGGCAGGTCTGGAAAACTCTGGGCTTTGATTTTTCTTCATGATGAATACAAATTTGGGCTGGAGCTGATTGTTCGACAGAGTAGTTAAGAGCTGTGTGGGGAAAGGATGGAGGGAGAGTAGCTCTGAGGTGGAAACTTGGGAGAAGCAAACCTGACCAGAAGAATGTCTGGGGATTTTACTATGCTCTCGTGGAAATAACATGACCTCCACTTTCATCTTCCTCAGAATCTTCACTTAGCTTTATGTTCGTTACTAATGCTTACGTAATGAATTTGCTTGTGAAAGACACCATAAAGACTCGGTTCCTGATCAAGACTGACCTGGGACAAAACCAAAGCTGGTTCACAGAATAAGAGATAACATGGGTTGAAGTGATGCTGGTAAGTACAAGTATAAGCTCCTACTATGTGCAATGCATTGTGTTAAGTATATTAAGTGTGCATCACATTTAATCTTCATGACAATCACACAGGGTAGAGATCATCATCTCTGTTTTTCAAGGAAAGAAACCAAGGCTCCTAATAATTAAATGGCTTGTTCAGAGAAAAATCTGGGAATCCACCTCAGGCCCGTCTGCTCTCTGGGTTCATACATATATGTGTGTGTGTGTGTGTATATATATATATATATATATATATATATATATATATATATAATTATTTTATTTATTTATTTATGCTTAGAACTGGGGTACAGGCCAAAGGTGTGGGGGAGGGTGGGGTTAGAAGATTCACCAGAAACAGAGAGGGCAGACTGACAAAGTACACTGTTGAGGGTCTCAGTGGGTGAGACAGGAGAGGCCTACTGGGCTATGTGGGTCATCTCCCTGGCCGAGGATCGAACTCATGCTTCGGAGAGCTTCATAATGCGGTGCTTTAACCCATTGTACCACCAGGGAGAGCCCAGTTCCATATTTTTAAATAAGACTTCCCCCTCACTGGAATGCCCAGTCAGAGATTGATGCCCCTCCATCAAGTGTGTGGTAGAGGGACTTCTGCATTTACAGAAGTTTGGCCACAGAATTATGTCCATTATATATAATTACCTAGGATGTGAACACACACACACACACTGAGAATGCACATGTATGGCTTCTAAAGACACTAAACCATTCACCGCCCTGACTCTGCCTTGTCTTTTTCTCTGAGCCTTGTGTGACCCTTCAGGAGCCCCTGAGGCTGCAGGAAGATCTAGCATTTGCTTTCCTTGTTCTCTTAACACTGACTGCATACTTGCCATGTGAAAAGTGTACTGGGCACGGGGGAGAAGGAAGTGAGCAAGAGCAGACACGCTGCCTGCCATATAATTATCAAGACACACACACAATCACACTGTGACTGCTGTGATGAGAAGATCCGTGGTGCCGTGAGGGAGTACTGGGACTGAGCTGAGCTTGGGGACATAGCGACTGAGATGTTGTCAGGTGAAGAGCAGTCCAGACAGAAGGAACAGCATGTACAAGGCTCCTGTGGGGACCATGGCCTCAGAGAGCTGAAGAGAGAAGGTGAGGACTAGCAGCTATGAGGGTGGATGAGGCTTGAGATAAGCTGCAGGGTGAGAGGGTTGACCAGGGAGGGCCTTGGAGCCTTGATCCTGGCAATGCCTTGAAAGCAGTCTGGAGTCACAGATGGGTTTAAGGAAGGGGCACATTTACACTTCAGAAAGGGGCCTCTGGGTTCCTTGTGGGAAAGATTAAGGGGGACTAGCAGGGATGTGGTAAGCCCTGCCGGGAGCCAACTGCATGGCTCAAAGCCATCACCCTCCTCGATGCCCGTGACACCGGCCAAGGCCTTGGAGCACTAGACATTTCACCAGCCCCACATCCCTGGTCTTTTCTATATGGCATTGGGGGCCAGGAAGAGACATTCAGCTTGTTGGCCTACCTGAGAACAAAAATAGGTGCCAGGAAGTAACAGCCTAAGAAACATCTCCTCTTTGACTTAGCACAGATGTTTTACAAAATGGTAGAGGAGCAGGGTAGGGTGGAGGAAGGGGTGGAAGTAGGCAAGTTCTCTAATTTCTGGGCCATTTTCCCATTTTTTGTGGGAAAGTGCCCTGCAGTTATCTGCACAGATTGTCAGATTGCCTGGAAGAAACCCCAGCTGGGGCCCTTCAGAGGAGGAGAAATGCATGATTCAGCTGGTGGGTTGCAGCCAGAAAGGTTTGTGATGAATGAGAAAGGCGAGAAGGGGACTGGGGTGAGGCGCGAGGAGTAAAGGACACAGATTTCCCCAAGCGAGAGAGCTCTGGGGAGCAGGACAGACCATGAGGAGGCCAGGGTGAAGCTGACCAGACCCCGGGGAGTGCCACACAGAAGCCAGACCCCTATGGACCACTTCCTGGAGGCAAAGCAAAGCCCCTCCCAGCCCCCCCCCCAACCCCTCCCAGCCAGGGAGCCAAGACATAATAAGGTAGGCCTGCTCGAGTAACTGATTCAGCAGTGGGGTTGCTCTTGGTTCTGTCCCAACTTGGAAATTATAGGCCTGGGCTGCAGCTTCCGGTACAGCTACTGGAATCAGGAGCCTGCTGGTGATTGTGGTTGATGGCCACAGGGCCTGCCTCGCTTTCCGGGGCCAGGGGGATCTCTGAGTGGGAGAGGGACCCGGCCCAGGCTGGAGAGCTGCTCCCACGAAGGTTGTCAGGGCATCCCAGCAGTTCAGCTGCCAGGTTGCACCCCACTGCAAAGGTCAGCTTGGCCTCTTCTGCATCTCAGAAACGCAGTGAGGCCTACACCACCAGTAATTCCCTTTGGTTTGAACAATGTCCATGTTACTATGCCATGAAGATGGTATAATAAGGTCACAGGAGGAGGCAAGAATGATGGAAGGAAGAAGTCGGTTGTGTTCACAGGTCCTGGAGAGGGACCTCCACTCACAGCGGAGAAAATGCAGCCGGGGGCACATGTGCACGGGTGGGTCAAGCAAAGTGGCAGGAAGTGGTTTTCCAAGCCTCTGCTGTTGCTGGTGTGGAAAAGTCACCTCCTCTTCCCGAGCCTCAGCTTCCCACCATGGAAATGGAGACACTTTGAAGAAAAATTCGTATGTAAAGACCATAGTAACAGTCTACTGGCCCTTCTCTTCATGTCAAAGGGAAGATTAACCCCACCTCGGATGAGAAAGCAGAGCTGGGAGGGAAAGCATCTGGCTAACATCAAGTGGATGGTGAGGCTCAGCCAGCTCTCCAGCTACATCCATGGACCCCCAAAACCAAGCTTCCTCCTTCACTCTGCAGCTGCCTGCAGGTGAGTCTGGAGCCAGTTTACATTAAAAGAGGCTTTCAGCAAATATTAGTCCTGAAATTGGTCCTGAAATTCAGAGCCAGAGACAACAGTTGCCTTGTTAATCCTGACCTAAAAGTAAGCAAGCCTTTTGAGGCTCACTTCATAGTTAACCCCTCCATGAATTCCAACCAAACACAGTCTCTGGAAACTTGCCCCCCAAATCTCTGAAATAGGAATAACAAGGTTACAGTCAAATGGTTTGTTGCAGAGATCACCAAGTAGTAGGAACTTCAGAGAAAAATGTATTCTCCCCCACACACATATCCCTCCCCTCTCCCTCCCCTCCCCCCTCCCCCCCACATTTTCAGCTTAGGAAGCTGAGGTCCAAAGAAGGGACAGGTCACTTTTCCAGTTAGAGGCCATAAAGATGGCAGCTTGTTTTCCTGATTGTCCACATTTTTGTCCTTCCAAAATAGCAGCTGCCCCATTAATTAATCGATCGTATGTGACCTCAGGAAGTGAGGGTGGACCCCTCAGGGAGCCCTCAGCAGCTCTTTACACACAAGTTCAGCATCCGACACAAACTGCCCTCTGGCCTCATGAGCAGACCTCCGTCATGCTCAAGGTGCCATTCTTCACCAACCTGTGACCACCTCTGCCCACTCCTCCCTACTCCATGCCTCAGTTTCCCCCACAGCTGACATCGTTTCCATGTACCCAATTTTCCTCTTCTTTTAAGGACAGATCGTGCCTGCTCTACAGTTTCTCTCAAGTACTCCACCATCTCTGTCTCTGAACCAGGATTGTTATTATTTTGGTTGTCATTGTTTTTGCTATAAGTAACATTTATTGAAATTTAACACATGTCAAAATCTTTGCTAGCAGATCACTTCATGTAATCCCAGGTGTACTTACTCCTCTGTCTCCCTGGTTCCTGGAGAATTGAGAGTTGGCTCAAAAAAAAAAAAAAAGAAAAAAAAGAGAAAACAATTCTTACCTCGAGAGGACTCATTCCTGCTGAGAAAGAGGCCAACTTGTCAACCTGGCCCCTCCACTAGACAGTTGCTGCATTTCTGGAAGAAAAGAGCCTCTTTTTGTAGAGAATGTGGACTTTTCCATCTGGTGCTGTATAATATGCTGCCCTGCTTGGCTGCCTGTAGAATTCCCTGTCCGCAACCCCCCACCCCCTCCTCCCTCCTTGTCTTTCTACTTCTCTGATCTCCTCTGAACTTTTCCGAAGATCTTGCCCCTGAAAACCTCAGGAGGCCGACAGCATCTCCTTGCCCCACGGCCCAGCACCCCATTTAGACCTTCAAATATAGACAGCACAGGGGAGACTCACACCTGGTGTGTAGACGAAGGGGCGTCCAGGACCCAGGGCACTGCCCCTGGTGGGATGAGGCCAGCCCCGCTAATGGCCATCCTGGTGGTTCTGTGACAGCACCCAGGTGCTATGGGTGCTGGTGCCTCGGAGACACTGCACAGGGCAGTAATTGGCAAGGTAGAAAGACTGTGCTCTGCTCTGAGAGGGTGCAAAGAAAGAGCACACAGAGCTGCTGCCTATGGGCTGGGCATGCACAGAAGCATGGAGGAGAGTGACGTGCCCAGACCAGCACTGGTAGTATCTGGAAATCAGGGAGAGGCCGCCCTGTCATATGGAATGGCATCATTTTCATTCACATAACAAATTCATTTCACTCGATCTCTAGTCATTCACTTATTCATCAAACACTCTGGTACCAATAACTCCCGGAGGGCCAGCGGTTGGTGGCTGGGTGCAACAAGCGAGTTTCTGTTGCACTTATCATAATGTGTGACTTTATTGTTGGCTGTGTGGTGGCCCAGCCTTCTCTGGTAGACCCCAACAGGCACCACTGCACCTGGGTCACGGTAGCACTGGATAAATATTTATGGACCGAAGGCCAGCATTGCAGCACTGTCGAGACCCTAGATGTAGGAAATCGCATTAAAAGACCATGATCTGATCTGGCAAGGCCATTGGGACTAGAAGGCCGGTCCCTTGTCTCTACTCAAGGGCTGAGCCACATCTTGTGGACCTGAGGCCTCCATGTAAGACCTTTCAGGGGAAAGCGAGCACACCAACGTGAGTACTGAGCTCTCCTGGCAGATGAACAGTGCAGTGCTAATGCAGATTCATGGGCTTGACTCGCCAAGGTGGAGTCTCTGGGTAGGAGCCCAGATGGGGCTGCTTTGCAGGCATCAGTGTACCTCAATGTGATAAGCGCCCCCTTGAGGCCCTCCAGGAGGTGGCCGGGCTGCAGTACCAGTTGCCTCAAGGTCAGCCCTGGAGACCTCCTTTCCACTTGAATGCCCACATCAAGATCGTGGCCACTCCCTAGTTAAGCATAGTAGTTTCTACTCTTTTGTCACTTCCGCAGAGCTGGAGACTGGGCAAAAAGGATTCTGGGAGATCATCTAACCCTCGTTATGATGTAGTTACTGTAACATATCACACACGGGAGAGCAGAGATAGATGTATAGTCTATAGAATCATAAAAAAAGAACTGCCTGGTACACATCATCCATATTAAGAAATGATACATAACTAATACATTGGAATCCCCATTTCCTGTTATAACCTCCCCAACACACGCTGTTGTTAGTCATGCCTTGATTTTAGTTTAACCAGTCTATAATTTTGAAAAGTTCCCCCCCCCCATAATTCACACACCACAAAATTTACCCTTTTAAATTTAATATTCAGTTATTTTTAGCTTATTTACACAGTTGAGCAACCACCACCATTACCTATTATGAAACAGTTTTATCACCCCCCAAAAAACCCTTTATCCATTACTTGTCACTCCCCATTTGCCCTCCATATTACCTTCAGAAATCATTCATCAACTTTGTCTATAGATTCATCTACTCTGGATTTTCCACATAACTGGAATCATATATCTGCGGGCTGTTTTATGATGGGCTTCTTTCATTAAGAAGAATGTTTTCAAGGCACATCCATGTTGTACTGTTGCACCATGTATCAGGCTTCATTGCTTTTTAATGGCTAAGTAATATTCCACTATATTGTTAGGGGAAAGGATGTCCTAATGGAACTCTGCAGTCTAGTTAGTTTGTTACCAGAGCTTCAAGTCAGCCAAGTCAGTAAGATATCCCAGTTGTTGTTTCCTTTTCTTTTCCCCTTTTGTAAATAAACCCATTTTGACCCTTTTGTGTGTGTGTGCAGTACAACTGAATTTTAAGCACTCAGGTGAGGCCCCACAGACAGGCAGCCTAGCATTGTCTTCACCACTCACCTGTGGTTTTACATATGTAGTTAGTTCATTCCATCTCTGAGTAGTGTTTCATTGTTTGAATATGCTGGGATTTATTGAGCTATTCTACTGATCATAAACATTCAAGTTGGTTTTGGTTTGGGATATTACAGAGTTCTGCTTATGAACACGTTTAATGTGTTCCTTGGTGCAATGAGCAAAGATTCTTTACGAATGGAGTCTGAATTTTAGCAGTTTCAACTCTACTAAGTACTGCTAAACTGACTTCCAAGTAGTTCCTCAATTTATACGTATGCCAGCCATATCCTTACTGATAGCATTAAAAGCAACATCAGACTTTTCACTTTTTTGCCTATTTCTGAATGTTTAATTCTGATGAGTGTAATACTCTTTTTCTGTGCTTGAAGATCATTTATGTTTCTTCACCTGTGATATTCCTGTTGATGTGTTTTATGTTTTTTTTCAATTGTCTCATTTTCTTATTGAGTCATGTTTATATACTCTGGATACTATTCAACCCTCTGTTAGTTTTACATGTTGCAGTTATTTTCTCCCATTTGTGGTTTTTTTTTATTCCAAAATACCTTTTGATGAACAAAAATTCTTAATGTTGTTAGCATTGTCAATCTTTGTCTTGATGGTTTATATTTACTGTGTCCTATTTATGAAATCTTTCCATACTCTGAGGACATAAAAACATTCTTCCACATTATCTTCCATTGCTTTCACAGTTTTTTTTTTCTTTTTTTTTTCTTTTTATATTTAAGCCTTTATTACATCTGGAATTGATTTTTATGTATTGTGTAAGGTAGGAATCTAATTTTGTGGGTTCTTTTTTTTCCATATGGATAACCAATTGGCCCTGTACTATATTTCTGGCAATGTCTGGTCTGTCATAAATCAAGTGTCTACAAATGTGAGGGCTTATTTCTGGGATTTTTTCTATTCTATTATATCCCTGTGGCAATATCACACTCTCTTAATTTTCATATTGTTATGATAAATTCTGATACCTAGAATGGTAAGTCTGATGTTTCCTGATGTTTTTTAAATCAGAGTGTTGGGGGATAGTCAGGGCTTTTCTTTTTTGTTCTTCCACATAAATTTGAGAATCAGCTTATAAATTCTTTTTAAATTCTGCTGAAGTTTTAATTGGAATGATATGAAGTTTTCATACCAGCTTAGGAAGAACTAACATCATAAAGATGCTGGTCTTTCTATCCAGAAACGTGGCCTATCTCTCCATTTACCTAGGTCTTCTTTAATATCTTTCAATAAAGTTTTACAATCTATCCATAAAGGCCTAGACTAGTAAATTGATTCCTAAATTCTTTGCATTTTTTACAGTTTTTGTATTTGATATATTTTTTAAATTTGTTATTGATCTATAATATACATTAGAGTATCATAGATCATAAGTTAGTAGCCCACAGAATTGCCACAAACTGAACACACCCATGTATACAGCACCAGATCAAGAACTAGAATTTGAGCGAGACATCCTCAAAAACCATCCGTGTCCCTGGCAGTCGCCACCTCCAGGGAGAGGCGCAAACACTAAGCCCAACTAAACACTAATCAGTTTAGCCTGTTCTTAAATTTAATTTACATGGAACCATATGGTGGCTCTTCACGGTCTAACTTTCACTCAACAGTGCAGTGGTGAGATTAATGCATATCATCCACCCAATCGCAGACCACTGGCTCTCACTGCAGCTCACCAGTACACTATATGAATGTGGCAAGTTTCAGTTGCCCCCTCGCCTGTTCTGAGCCTTCAGGAGTTTCTGCTTTGGGGCCATTATGAAGAATATGGTTGAAGCACTCAAGTGCCTGTCTTTGGGGAATATATTCTGGAGTAAAATTGCCAAATCAGAGTTATCAGTGTGCTCAACTTCAGGGATATGGCCTAGCAATTCTCCAGCGTGTTCCTACCAATTTTCAGGCCCACCAGCACTGGAAGAGGAGAGTTTGGGTTCTCACAGTCTTTGCCATTAATTGATATTTTGTCTTTTTGACCTTAATATTCTAGTGGAGATGAACTTATAGTTCATTGCATATATTTTTTTTTAAAGATTTATTTATTTGTACATACAGAACTGGGGTACAGGCCAGAAGCTCAGGGGCGGCGAGAGGCTTCACCAGAGACAGAGTGGGGAACAGAATAGGCAGATCAACGAAGTACACTGCTGAGGGGAGCAGTGGGCGGGTCAGGAGAGGTCTGCCACGCCATGTGGTCACCTCCAGGGCAGGCGGGAATTGAACTCATGCGGAAGCGGTTTTAGATTCTCAGTGCTGTGCTTTAACCCGCTGCGCCACCAGGGAGGGCCAGCATATATTTTTTAAGTGATCTTATAAGATACAATTCTTTCTCTCCTTCAAACATAAAAGTGGTATATTCCTCCTGCTCTTTAGGACTTTGACATTTTTTTCTCAATGTTACAGTTTTCTGCATTGAAGTCTTGCACATCTGTTGCAGGGTTTAATCCATAGACATGTGATATTTCTTGATACTATTGTAAATTGTCCTAAGTTCCATTTCCTATTTGTTTCTGGTATGTAGAAATAGGATAGATTTTTATACATAGACTTTGTATACATAAACCTAACTAAATTCACTTATTAATTCTATTCATTTGACTATAAATTCTTTTGGACCTTTTAGGCATACATTGATGGCATTTGTGGATTTAAAAAGTTTTATTTCTTCCTTTCCAATTTTTGTGGCTTTTTCTTTTCTTGCCTAATTGCACCACAAAATGTTGAAGAAATATGGCAGGCATCTTTGTCTTAATCTTAAGCTCAGGGGGAAAGTTATCAATATTTTAATATAATAGCAATATATTAATCTTGGTATTTACTGTAGGTTATTTGGTAGCTATTCCTTAACAGTTCGATAAGTATAACTTCCATTTTTAGTTTGATGAGAGTTTATCAGAAATTAATGTTAAATTTTATCATATGTGCCTTCTGAATTTTAGAAGACAGCTTAATTTTTCTCCTTTCTCCTGTTAATACTGTGAATCATATTAATTGATTTTTGGATCAATTAATCATATTAATTGATTTCTGATGTTAACCCAAATTTAAATTAGTCCCAAATATATGTTGCCAGATTTTAGTGACTGATATTTTGGTAAGGAATTTTGCAATTCATGAGAGGTGTTGGTCTCTACTTTTCATATTTTGTAATCCTTCTCAGGTCACATCAAAGTTATGCTGACCTTATAAAAAGAACTAAGAAGTGCCACTTACTTTGATGTTCTTGGAAGAAACATGAAATATCAGTAGTATCCCTTAAGTGTTGGAAGAATTCAACTGTAAATCCACTTATTTCTAGAAATTTCTTTCTAGGGAGGTTTTTTTTTTTTTTTTAAGATTTATTTATTTGTGCATACAGAACTGGAGTACAGGCCAGAGACTCAGGGGTGGCAAAAGACTTCACCAGAGACAGAGGGGGAGCAGAACAGGCAGATCAACAAAGTACACTGCTGAGGGGAGCAGCGGGCGGGTCAGGAGAGGTTTGCCACGCCATGTGGTCTCCTCCGGGGCAGGCGGGATTCGAACTCATGTGGAAGTGGTTTCAGCTTCTTAGTGCAGTGCTTTAACCCACTGCACCACCAGGGAGGGCCTCTAGGGAGGTTTTAATAAGCAATTATAACTCTTTAATAAGATTTCAACTACCCCAAATTTCCATGTCTTGTTTCCATTTGATAAATTCTATTTTTAAATGTTGCCTAATTCCTCTACATTTTCTAATTTATTTACCTAAAATTGATTATAATGTGTTTGTTCTGTTTTGACATCTACAATGGTGTCCAATTGGAGGTGGAATTAGGAATTAGGACCCAGTTTGGTCCACAACCCAAAATGTTCTTTGCTTTATCTCTTGTCCACAGGCAACTGCTGGGTTTCAGCTGGCATCTGGGTGTCCTGCAATAGCCACCTACCACCTGGGCTCCCACCCTCTGGTGGCCAGCCAGATAATGGCCTGGGTGCCTGGGGAGGAAATATCAGTCCTGGAGAATAAAGGCCCTTAGCGTTGCCCTGCGAAGTCTGGGGAGCAACTGAAGGCGCTAAGATCCAGACAGCCCAGTGCCAGACGCCCTCCTTCACTTTGCCTACACACGCCTGAGGAGGAGGCAAACTCCCTGTCTCCTTCTGGAGCCCTCCCCCTCTGCCAGTCCAGCTGCCTACTGCCTGCCTACAGGCTGTGGTCAGACCAGCCTGGGAAGTATCCATGCTGCTGGGTTTCCATTCTCCAGTCCAGCTCCCTCCCAGATCTTTGGGCAACAAGCAGATTAGAGGAAATTGCAAAGTTGACTTTCCCATCTGAAATCCTTTGGAGCACGAAGCAAGGAATAAAAAATGGAGCCACCAGGTCATGACTCCATCTGATTCAAAGACCAGGGCCCCATTTGGGTGAAGTCGAGCTGCCTACATGAATGAAGAGAGCCACTCTCCAGGACGAAAAGACAACACGGCAAGCCTTTTCTCTCTGCGGGGTTTAGTTGTTTGTTTTACTGTTGTTTCATATTATTTTCCTCCTGGAAGTGATTAGCTGAAGAAGCCAGTCTTTGCCAAGAGGAGTGTGCCGTGTAGACCAGAAGGATATGTGTAGCATTTAGATGAAGCAGGGGAAGGAAAGCAAGTCATGCCAGTTCGGGGGAACAGGAGTGGTTCTGTGGAGTAGGGGGTCACATGAGACAGTGTTTATAAACATATCCCCAGGCAGAGCTGGAGGAGCACCTCCCCCACCTCCAATCACCTAACCACAGAGGCCCAGTGAAGGGAAGGGCGCTGTCTGAGATCACACTATCAGGGGTGGAAACTACAGTTAGGAGCCAGAAAGAATCTCCTGTGCTCAGGGCAATTCTTGACTTACAGTCTCAGTTGCCAGCCAGACCCCAATGGGAAATTCCTGTGGAGCACAAGGTCATCAGCACCAGCTGCTGTGGAGAGGGGGCAGGGAACATGTCAGTGGGCTGTTTGGGGGCCTATTCCCTGGGTCCCTGTGGCCCACACCCACCTGCAGGGATTCTTCTCTGGGCTTGTCCTTGGCACTGACCTCTTGTGGTGCAGCACCCATCACAGGGTACCACACCCTTGCCATGGCTGTCTTCTCCATCACCACAGTCTCCTAAAGCTCATCCTGTAATGCCAGCACCATGCACACAGTAGGCCCTTAATAAATGTTTGTTAGGTGAACCAGTAGGTGGATGAATGCATGCATGTTTAGGTGGATGAATGGATAAACAAATAGGTACTTTCCCAATGAGTAAGACCTCAGTCAGTGCTGTAGTAAGGTCCCCACATCTGGAAGCATGAGGCAGAGGGTCCTTGCTAGCTCATGGCTTATCAAGCCAAGTCACTCAGTCCAAGTCACGCCTGGCACTTAGCACCAGCTACACTAGGCACATGCCAGTATCTACATTAAATGCTTAACCCCATGCTTGCCTCCTTCAAAATTCACAAATAATCAATGAATTGAGCACTGGGGCTCTTGTTTTACAAACTGAAAAACAGAGGTGCAACAGAGCTTTAAAACAGTGATAGATGGTCTGAAATTAAGGTGCAATGTCAGGTGCTGCCTTGATGCCTGGTAAAATTAGAAGGGTCCCAAATAGCCTAGAGTTCCTGTTTCATTCTGTTCTCATGAATAAGGTTCTGTAGCCAAACAACTCTCCTTACCCAATGGGCCAGAAATAAGCAGTTCTTGCTTATTTCTGAATAGCAGGTTTCAATCTGCAGTTATGGAGCCAATCACACTTTCACTTGGGGCCAAGGGGCACCACGCCCTCTTGACACTACAAAGCGTGTGTCACACCCGGTTGTTCATCTATCCCAGGTGGGGGGTGTGGAATGGGCATTTGTCTTTGTGGACACATCTCACCTCTACTATCAGCCTCCTGTGGTGGACACGTCTAACCTCTACTATCAGCTTCCTGTGGTGGACACGTCTAACCTCTACTATCAGCCTCCTGTGGTAGACACTCTGGCTGGCTGTCCAGCAACTATTCTGCCCTCTCTTTCTTCCTTCCTACAAAAACAACCAATTTTTTTTTAGGAGTCAGCCTCATCTACAAACCTCTCGAGGGAAGATGAACCCACCTCAGCCAAGAGCTTAAATGCCTTGTCCAAGTTCATTAGAGTACTTAATCCCTTTACCAGTGATTGGTTTAGGAGTGGGCATGTCACCCAATTGTGCCCAATGAAAAATGAAGTAAGGTGTGCTGAGGGCTCCCCGTTTATCCATGACTGAATGAGACAAACAGAGCTGCAGCTGCCATTTGGCACCAGCCTGAAGACCATGAGTGGGGAGAGGAAGAGGATCAGCCAGAATGGTGTTGACCTCGGCTGAAGTACCTCTACCTTTAGATTTCTTGCTTTGTGAGAGATAATACATTCAGTCATTATTTAAGCCCATTTGGTCCAGTTTTCTGGTGCTTGCAAAACATTTCAATTGATGTAAGTCTTCTTGTATTTGGCATCTTCATCCTCTTCCTATTGCAATCGATTGTTCTCAATCAATTCTAGTCTCACTCTTCACATTTGACTCTTGTTCTATCGCTCCCTCCCCTTTTTTCTCCCTCCCTCTCTACCCACCCTCAAGCCTTATAAAAGAAGGGGATCTCTCTACTCTCTTATATGATAATTCCACGTCTGGAACATAAACTGCCCTCCTAGTCCTCCAACTGTCATTAGCTAAGACTGGAAAAAATCACCATCTCAAGGTACTTGCTTTTGAAAAGAATGTTTGAGAAAGTTCACCAGAAATTTTTTGTTGAGTTTTATTAAATATTATTAAAGATCACCTTGAGGATATGGCATTGTCATATTTTGGATTATACTTTCAGTTTTGACAGACTGAGTAATGCAGACAAATTCTCCCTTTGAGGAAACCTCAAAAAACTGGACAAAATATTTTCCAATAATCATCTGGAAAGGGTGGGAAAACCATCAAGGTAGTAAGAAGTTGCTGAACTAAGGTAGGAAAGAAGAAGGAAATCCAGAGAGGGGAATATGGCCTTTTCCCTGGAGGCATTTGCAAATCCACATGATGCAGCTGAAAATTTGGAAGACATTTTTGACAATGTTTGTGGATTAGGAGGAAAGTTATAGTTCATGGTCTGTGAAAGTGAGGATCATGTTTAAACACTAACATTTTTAAATGCTGAAGGGCTATAACCTGAGAGGAAGAGTGAACTGTCACATGCCCTCATATAGACAGCAAGCCAGCTTATAAACATCTGGACACCCAAGATACTCTCAATCCTTGAAACAATATTAACAGTAGTAGTAGTATTCAAGTGATCTGGATGGCCTCAAGGGCTTACCAGAGTAATAATAATAATAACAACAATAATAATAATAATCCTCACTGGAAAATAAAATCCAAGCTCTCAATTTTTTTTAACAAGTAATTTTCAGGTGCAATGATGACAATGAATGAACAAAAATAATGATCCCCATGAGGAGACAAGATGTCATAAGTGAGGATAAGGAGAAACAACATACTATAGAAACAGACCCCAATGACTCTACCTGCTCAGACCCAGACTGTAAAATAAAGATTTTCCTGTGTTTGAGGAGCTCAGAAATAAGATTGAAAAATTTAACAGAGAAATGTAAAGTATAAAATAGAATTCTCAAAATTAAAAATTAACTAAATATAATAACTGAACAAGTTTTGACTCATCTAAGAAAATCCTCAACAAACTGGAACTTGGGCAGAAAAAAACCCATAGTGAATCATAGAAAAAAAATTAAAAATGCAAAGAGAGGACAAGAGGTATGAAGAACACTGTGGTCTGTTCAGGTTGCTATAACAAAAATAGCACAGACTGGGAGGTTTAAACAACAGACAGTTATTTTTCAGGCTTCTGGAGACTGGAGTTTTCAAGATCAAGATGCAGGCAGTTTCGCAGCCTGAGGAGATCTGCATCCTAGTTCAGAACTGGCTGTAGTTTCACTGTCCTCACAGGGCAGAAGAGGTGATGGAGCTCTTTGAGATTTCTTTTATAAAGGTGTCAATCTCATTTGTGAGGGCTCCACCCCAGTGACCTAATAACCTTCTAAAAATTCCAAAATTTCCCTCTAAGGAAAATTTGAAAAACTTAAAACCATCACTCTGGGTATCAGAATTTTAATATAACAGCTTTGCAAAATTATTTTTAAAAATTGTATTAGTTTTGATTGAGGTAGCAATGGCTTACAACAATGTGATTTGGGGTATAGTTTCACACCTCGTCACATGTATGTAAATCACATCCACAGCGTCTTTGAAAGTGAAGATCGTGGTTAGCCTTGAATTTTAAATCCCGAAGGGTTATAATCTAAGTGAGGGTGAACTTAAACTTCCACCATAGTCCCCACACCTTCTTTGTTATCCATCTCCCACCTATCCCCTCACTCTCTTCCTCTGGTAGCCTCAATCACACAGTCATATTCCTAGGGTTTGTTTTGGCTTTACTTTTTTCCTTTGTTTTGTTTCTTTATAGTACACATGAGTGAAATCCTTGGATATTTGTCTTTCTCCTTCTGATTGATTTTGCTGAACATAATCCCTACAAATGCATCCATGTTGTTACAAATGACAAGATTTCATCTTTTTTATAGCTGCATAATATCCCATTGTGTATACATACCATATCTTCTTTATTCACTCATCTGTTAGTGATGATGAACACTTACTTAGGTTTTTGCATACAATGGTATTGCAAATTGTGCTGCAATGGACATAGAGAGCATAGATCCCTTTGAAATAGTGTTTTTGTGTTTTTTGGGTAGCTATCAGGAGTAGAATTGCTGGCTTATATGGTATATCTGTCTTTAATATTTTGAGAAACCTCCAAACTGTTTTCCATAAAGGATGGACCAGACTACATTCCCACCAATAGGGTAAGAAGGTTCCATTTTCTCCACACCATTAGCAACACTTGTTCTCTTTGAGCTTTTGGACTGGGGCTTTCTCATGGATGAGGCAATATCTCTTTGTGGTTTTGATTTACATTTCTTGATGTAAGTGATGATGAGCATTTTTCATGTGGCTGGTGGCCATATGTATATCCTCCTTGAAGAAATGTCTATTTAGCTCATGCACTCATTTTTTATTAGGTTCTTTGTGTTATTTTTGCTTAGTTGTAGAGTTCTTAATGGATCTTGCATATTCACCCTCCATTGAATGTATAAAATACAAATATTTCCCCTATTCAAAAGGGAAAGGGGGATAGTTTTGATGATAGTTTATTTCACTGCATAGAAGCCTTTTAGTTTGATGTAGTCCCACTTGCTTATTTTTGCTTTTCAACATATGACTTTTGAGGGACATATTCAATCCATACAAGATACAGTGAGAAGTTCTAATAAAAATTTAATTGGCACACCAGTGGTAGAGGGGAGATGAAATGGAAAGAACACATTTGAAGAAGTAACGGTTAAAGTTTTCCCAAAATGGTAAAAGGCTTAAATTCACAGATAAAAGTAGTCAAATTAATCTCAGAAGGATAAATGAAAATAAATATAAATCGTGGTAGAACTTTATAAAACCAAAACGAAAAAGAAAGACCTTAAATGTAACTATAGAAAAATTAAACACTTAACTTTCAAAGGAGCAATAATTCTTACTAGAATCAGAAAGCAGTGGGATGATTGTTTCAATGTGACAATAGAAAAAAACTGTGCCCAGAGAAAACATCTTTCAAGAATAAAAATGAAATAATGTCATTTCATACAAACAAGAACTAAAGGAATTTGACACCAGAAAATCCAGTAAATATTGAATGGTATTCTTCTGGCAGAAGGAAAATGTTCCCATCTGAAAAGTCAAATATGCGGGAAAAGCAACAAAAATGGTAAATATGTGGATACATCTAAATATTGACTACTGAAGGAAAAATAATAAAGCCTCATGGTGTTTAAAATGCAGGGAGACTTAAAATAAACAAAAACTGCATAAAAATGAGAAGAGTAACAACTGCAGTACAAATGTTCTGAGGCCCCAGCATTGTCTTAATGGGAGATAAAAGCGCTTCTTTATATTAAGACTTTCATAAAGCAAAGAAGCGTGCCAGAAACGCTAGGGAATCATTAAAGAATAATAAATGAGTTTATTACTGCTAACCTAAAAGAGGGAGAAGTAGAATCATTACAAATACAAAAAGAAAGCAAAAAAAGAGAGAAAACGACCATAAAGGAAGCAGGACAAATAGAAAGGAAATACATTTAAACTTGTCAAGTTAAATGTAAATGGACTAAGTGCACCAATGAAAAACAGTTTAATAGATGAAATTTTAAAACACTGAATGCTTTATGAGATTAGCTTTTTAAAACACAAAGATTGAAAAATGGTATTCCATGCAAAAACTAGCATGGCAAAAAAATATTAATAGACTCTTTAGAGTAATGAAAGATTCAAATCACTAAGAAGGTAAGATGATTTTAAATTCATATGGCCCTGATGATTTAGCTTCAGAATTGCTAAAGCAAAAACCGATAGAACCACAAAAGATATATGTGATTCTACAATATTGGTGAGAGACATTTTTTTTTGTTGTTGTTGTTTAGGAAAACATACTTTTTTTTTTTATGAATGTGTATTTTTTTTTTACAAAGTTTATTTTTACATCATTTTGCACATTTTTTTTTTCCATCTCGATTGTAATCCCCGCGGGTTTCCCATCACCAGATCACCCCTATGCCACCACCCTAGTCCCATGCATTTCCCTCCCTCCCCCCCTTTTTGATCCCATTCCCCACTCCGCCCCCACAGAAGAGACATTTTTTTTTTTTATGAAAGTAAAAAGCACTGGCCCTCCCTAGTGGTGCAGCGGGTTAAAGCACAGCACTAAGAAGCTAAAGTAACTTCTGCATGAGTTCGATTCCCTCCTGCCTGGGAGGTGACCACATGGCATGGCAGACCTCTCCTGACCCGCCCACTGCTCCCCTCAGCAGTGTACTTTGTCAATCTGTCTGTTCTGCTCCCCACTCTGTCTCTGGTGAAGCCTCTCGCACCCCTGAGCCTCTGGGTTCAGTTCTGTATGCAAAAATAAATAAATCTTTATTTTAAAAAAAAAAGTAAAAAGCACTTACAATATGCCAGATACTTTTCCGTATGCTTTACATGTTTAATGCCCACAATGTCACATGAGGTAGGTATTCTCACTTAATAGGTAAGAATTCTGAAACATCAAGAACTGAATTTGTCCTAAGTCAGAGAACCAGTAAGTGTGTGGACTGAGATTGAAAACAGCATTTTAACTCCAGAGTCTTACAAAAACACAGTAGGAACCCTAACATTGCTCTCTGAGTAACTGATAAAGCACAAGCAAAACTCAAGATGGGTGGGAGATTCGACTTTGTCACATGATTCTCTACTCCATAGCTTTCAGCCCAAGTCTCATGGTACAATTATATCCCAGAGTGGGTTGTAAGGAGGTTGAAATGAGATCACCCATATTTATAAACTGGAGAAATGCTATTCAATGTTAATTCTATGGTTCAACTCTTAGCCATCTTTTTTTTATATTTGAACGATTTTATCAAAAGTTTATAGCATGTTTTTATTGTAATCCCTTTAAGATCTCTGTTTCTCAAAGCAGAGTATAAACAGCTAATAAATTGTTGTTGTTATGTTGTAGTTTATATAGTTGGGTATAAAAATGTGTGTGCAAATAGAATCTGAGTTTAATATCTATGCCGACAGTTCTTTGATGTTTCACTCAGCACACATGGGGCGTCATTCAGGCATCCCGTCCTGGGGGTAGGCAGTCAGGCTTGCTGAAAAATGGACTAGAGGGCTAGTGTGGGGTCTTACACGTCATTTACCTTCTTTGGGTCCCCGGTTCATTGTTCTTCCAATCATTCTTCTCTCTAAACTGCCCCACTGCCCTCCCAGAGCCTGGGGTGAGTGGGGGTAGAGATTCTAGGAGATACAACTGGAAAGGTCCCTTGAATCGTACACAGGGCTAAGAAAGCAGCAAACACTGTTAAGAATCCCAAAAACACTGTTAAGAATCCCAAATGGGGCCCTCCCTTGGGGCACAATGGGTTAGGACGTAGCACTGCAAGCTAGCCAAGCCACTTCAGTGCAAGTTAGATCCCTGGCCCCAGAGGTGACCCACATGGTGTGGCAGACCTCTCCTGTCTCATCCTTTGTTCCCCTCAGCAGTGTATATCATCAATCTGCCTGTTCTGCTCTCCATTCTGTCTCTGGTGAATCCTCTCACCACCCCTGCCCCTCTGGCCTATATGCCAGTTCTGTATGCATAAATAAATAAATAAAATAAAATATTTAAAAGAATCCCAAATGGTGTGCAGAGCTCAAAAAGTCTGTTTTATGCTGTTTCATATGTTGTTAATAATAAGAACTAATATTTATTGAGTGCTTGCCATATGTCAGGCACTATGCCAAGCCACTTTCTAGGCTGTATCTCATCTCTTCCTCCTAAGAGGCAGTGGCCCAGGTTGCTGCAGCCAGTTTGCCTGAGGTTATCTCCAGGTCCCAACTTACCAGCCGAGAGCCCCTGAGCAAGCTGTGGCCCCTTTTATGCCATGGTTTCCTTATCTGTAAAATGGGAATAGTAGCAGCATTGACATCACAGATGCCTCCAGTGAGTTCCCTCAGGGGCTGAGGAGTTTGTCTGGCGCTTGGCAAGCACTCTGTAAAAGCTTGCTGTTCAGTCATGGTCATTTTACAGGCAACAAAAGGCTTGTTAAGTGGTAAGAACCCAAGGAATAAGGGGCCGGGTAGAGATTCTAACTCAGGTCACCCTGAGCCAGTCCCTATTCCCAGCGCCTCATAGCAATTCTGGGGACAACCAGCCACTGACAGAGCTTTTTTGAAGATCTAGAAAACCCAGGTCGTAACTGTGTCCATTTTTTTTAGCAATGATCCTCCTATGACGCTCAACTGTTGTCCTTCACTGAGCGGACGTTATTGGAAGCCCTAAGTCCAACACTCCAACCCACATTTTTCAGTGGTGAAAAAAAAATTGCTCACAGAAGCAGTTGTTACCCAAATACTAACTAAAACATCCTCATCCTCATATCTCTTTCCACATCCTTTAAGCACCACCACTTGGCCTCTGCCTGCTGATTACTCGGGAGATGTTTATTTCTGGGATAAAATCCCCTCTGGGGATGAGCAAGAACAGCTGGGAGGGTCTGGGGACAACCTCTCCTGCCAGAGCAGGAAGTTGGCCATCTTTGCCGAAATAAGTGTAGACAAGTAGTCTCCTAGTGAGTGTTGCCAGTCATTGTCGCAATATGGCAGGCAGATGGTCATAGGGATGAGGCCAGCCCCTCCATCCTGAGCAGAGGGAAGGTAGAAGAAGACAGCTTTCCATGACAGGGACATCTGTGGTGTCCTCACATGGCAAAGGAGAAAGGGAGCTCTCTGGGGTCTCTTTTAAATGGACACAAATCGCCTCCCTAGGACCCACTTCTTAATACTATCCCCTAAGAGGTTAGGATTCAACGTTTGAAATCCAGAGGCGGGGGTGGGGGGACACAAAAGTTCAGCTCAAATGTGGTGTGTGGAAGCTGGGGTACTTGTCCACTGGTTCCTATCTGTCATTGAATGAGGACTGCTACACTAGCTCCCAGCACCCCTTCCTCTACAAATCCATCTTTCACTTTGCTCTCCATCCAAAGCCCAAACTCTTCTGGTCTCTCCCCAATATCTCTGCCCAGCCAGGACCAGGAAGGAAGTCCTGGATACCCACGAATGCTGTGCTGGCAACTAAAAGAAATGCTGCAGGAGACACATTTAGTGACATGAAGGACCCCTTGGAGGTAGTTGTTTTTCAGGCAGTTGTCACCATGGTGGTTTTTGCCATTTTTCTTGCAATCGGTCTCATGTCAAGGGTTTAGCTCAGCTAAGCCATATCAGGAATGACCTCTTAGGATGTTTACTGCTAGACTCTAAAGGCAATTTTTATTTTTCCAAAACCTTTGAAATATTTGCTTCAAAGGGATATTTTCTTATCCAACCTGAATGTCTGTTTATACCACACTCATGCTCTTCTTCTTTGCTATCTTTCCTATAAATGCTGGATATACTTGTGGTTGGAGAAGTGGAGATTAGAAAATAACTTTCCAGATCTGGGACAGGTTGTATGCAGGTCCTGGCCCCCATCGCTGACCCTGGCAATGGGCAGGGACTAGGGCCGAGGCGAATCTTTCAGAAGGCAACATCCACCGCCCCACATTTTGCATTGGACTTTCTCCTGCAAGTTCAGGGCAGCTGGAGCAAACAGGCTGTTCATGTAAACACAGTTATTCGAAGCTAGTCTCCCCCACGCTGTGGGCAGAAATGAAACCACAACAAATCAAAACCAAGGAAAGCCCTCTCAGGCCCTCTGTGCATAACCAACACAGCCACCCTTCCATCATCCACGTTATTGGCTGAGGAAAGTGACATGTGTCATTCAAACGGCAAATAGCAAAAAGAAAAACAATTTGTGGCTTGCTTTTTTTACTGCTTTTTTGGCTTTGAAATTTCTTAAATCATTTTTTGGCAGATGTTCCTTTCCGATAACTCTAACTTTACTTAAGTTTATCTTCTAAAAAACAAAAACAAAGAAAAAACAACTTTGCACTTCCTAAGCACAAACCAACTGATAATGCACAAGAGGTCAGATCCATGGGGGGGAGGGGGGTCTTGAAGGCAGAAAGAAAGGGGCCTTTGCATCAGAGAGTGCTTCAAGGTGTACCCCTCAATACTGACCTGGTGAATGACCACATGGAAGCAGAGAAAGGTGGAGAGAAATAGACAGTGTACAAGAAGGGGCTCTCTGAGATGAGGGTGGAGAGTACCGAGATGAAGGAAGGCAGATGTCCAAACTGGACTAGGATGGAGGACCACTCTGGCCCAAATGGCTGGGGGTTCACCTACTTTTGACACTGAAAGTCCAGCAATCTGAGAAACCCCTCAGACCCAGGCAAACCAGAACAGGTGAGCCCCCTACATCACAGAGGTGAAAAGGCAGATAAAGATAAATAGAAAGGAGACCATTTTTTTGAGCACTTCAAGTACTTTCTGGAAGAAGGTGCCCCCTGAGTCAAGATTCTGTCATCCATGCCTTGCCCCACTGCAGGGTTACTTCAGAGGGCATCTCCACCCACTCCTTCCCAGAGAAGACACAAGACACCTCCCTCTGGGGTGGTGTTCACACTGAAGCTTAGGAACAGGGGAGTCGCACCTGGATCTCTGCCCACTGGAGCTTGGGCAAACCAAACTCATGCTGTCCTGGTCAGAGCCCTGTTTCCCATGGGGATATAACATGATAATGTATACTGGATCTGCTATCAAAACACCTGGATTCTAAGCCCAGTTCTGCCACATAGGTGCCACATAGGTGCTGTGGGCCACCTCTTATTACTTTGAGTATAGATTTCTGAAGTGGATTTAGTGACTTTGGAGTTTTGCCTGTCCAGTCTAGTTTGCTATCCCTCTTTTCTCCTTCCTTTAGGAAACTCCTCTCCTATAATATGTGGTCTTGGTTGGGCTGTCAGTTATAATTCCCTTCTCTTCCCAATTCCTTAGTGATGGGTGTATGCCTGAGACTAGGTCAATTATAGGATCATGTTCTCCAGATACTATTGGTTCAGAATGGCCATGGGCCAAAACCTAAGACTTTTCTCCTGAATCTAGGAGGAAATGCTGTCTCCCTCCCTGCAGAATCTACAAAGTTCAAGCTTGGGACTGCCAGCCCCATCTTTCTGGCAGGCAGAAAAATCCTGTCAGCTGCAGAAAGGAGAACAGAGTGAAGTAAAATTAAGAGAAGACAGACAGGAAGAAGTAACATTCATTTGAGAATCTTGATCAAGCTATACCTGAAGCAATCACATTTGCATTTCTAGTTACATAATCTATACATCTTTTTTCCTGCTTCCCTCAGTTTGTGTTGAGTTTCTGTCACTTACAACAGAAAGAATCCTCACCAGTGCAATCTCTTAATGTATCAAAAAAAAGTATAAGAATTCCTTGAAGGACTCCGGTGAGATTATAAACATGAAAGAGATTCCCAAATTAGTAAAACACCACACACACAATTCTCATACATTGCTAGGGGGTATGTAAATGCTATAGCCACCATGGAAACAGTTTGGTAATTTCTCAAATAATAGAGTTTCCATATGACCCAGAAATTTCACTCCTAGCTATATGCCCAAGAGAACTGAAAACATACATTCACACAAAATTTGTAGACATACATTCATAATAGCTAAATTTCATAATAGCGCAAAAGTGGGAGGCAAATATCCATCATTTGATGAATAGATGGGCAAAATGTGGTATAGCTACATGACGGAATGTTATTTGACAATAAAAAGGAATAAAGAACTGTAACAGGTACAGGTTTCATGGACTCTGCCCCTACTCCAGATGCTGGAACTCCAAATCCCATCAGTACCAAGGAGAAGCACGCAGGGACGTGAGGGCGGAGCTGAGCAGCCAGGTTGAGATAAAACCCGACTTGTGGGATCTGGGGGGCGCTTGGCCTTGTGGTTCTCCACTGATCGTTTTGGCGCTCAATTGGTTTTCAGCATGCCGGTAGAGTCCAAGTCAGCAGAACTGGTAGGACATCCTAGTTAACCTGTGTTTCTCTCCCTCTTTCCCTGGGTTATTCTTTTACCTTTCTCCTTATAAATAAATCCATTATTTAACCTTTTGAGTGTGTCCATAATACGATTGAATCGTAAGCGCACGGGTGAAGACCCACAGACAGGCAACCCAGTTCACATTGGGGTACCCTGTAACAGATCTACTACATCAGGATGAACTATGCAAACAATATGCTGAGTGAAAGAAGTCAGACAAAAAGATCACGCATTGTGTGATTCCACTTATGTGAGCTGTCCAGAATAGACAAACCCATGGGGACAGAAAGTAGATCAGTGGTTGCCAGGGCCTTGACAGGGCATAGGGAGTGGCTGCCCATCACTACAGGTTCTTTCAAGGGTGATGAAATGTTCCAAGCTTGGTGGTAACAGTTGCATGATGATGTGTGCGTGCCCAACATTGCTCAATTACATGGTAATTTCATGGTATGTAAATTACATCTCAATAAAAGATGCACTGTGGGCATGTAGAGGAGGATGATATATTTCTTTAATTGTTCAACTCAAATCTCAGCTGTTAACATCCTTCATCCAATTCTCTTAGCTTCTTCTGAATCTAGACTGCATTTGTCACACACACTGTTGCCTGTGTTATTCGAATAGTGCCTAATAAGCATTCAATAATAAATGAGTTAAATGAATAATTAAATAATAAAATGGCTCCATCAATAAATACGAGGTTATGTCTGTCTTCTCACTCGTCACAGGACCTCTAGTGTATCTTGCAGAGTGCGGGACACGGAAGGCAATGAGGATTTTGGTAGAAGGGCTAGTGAGGGCACGCGCCTCCTCCCCACAGCATTACCAGCTATGGGCCCAGCCCCTGAGCAGGACCACACAGGTCAGTAATGAATGGTAGAATTGTTGCTTGAAGACCAGCAACGTGGCCTCTGCAGAGTCTCTTCAGCAAGCCGTGCGCCATCTCCGAGTGCAGCCTTGCCCACCTCCAGCTCAGAGTCGTGGTGCCGGGGAACTTGCATTCTGCCCACTTGCTCCACCTGGTGTTGGCGAAGCAGTAGGGGGAACACGAGTTTGTGGGACACAGCAATGGGGTTTGTAGCCTGTGTCCTGTTATGCTAAGCTCCTCTAAGCTCAGAACCTCCACTTAGGCAATACAGACATGAAGTCCTAAGGGGAGCAGAGAGGGGGTGGTTAGATTCAGGGGCTCACCAAGACCTTCCTGGACTTGTTTTCTCCATCTGTCATCAGCATCACATGATGGAATGTTGCTTACTCCAAGGCCAGTGTCCCTTAGCCCCCTGCCAGCCTCCAGGCCTGTGTGGCTTCATGTCTGGGAGGAAACTTGGGGTAGGGATGTGGGCTGGGGGGAGACAGAGAATGAGTGTGTTCATTCATTCTGGGAACTCTTTAAAAGGACAAAAAGGGAGTTTCCCAGAAAAACTGCCTTTGTACATGGCTCTTTCTTAGAACTATGCCCAGGGGCAGCTCTCCTGCCTGCCTAAGACTGCATAGGTGCTTCTCTTTTGTTTCTTCTTTTCCTAATAAACCTGCTCTTTTGGATATTTAAGACAACAACAACAAAATCCTGTGCAATGGGCTGGCATTACATTGATTCATTTCAACCTAAACGGCAAGCCTCTCCACAACACACATACACACATACCCCTCCCCTGAGATGGAATCTGCATCTCCCAGTCTGTGACTGAATGGGAGAGATGAGTAGACTGAAATAAAAACCAGGGGCCTACCGAGAAGCTTCTATGTTGGGGAGGTACGCACAGTGCCCATTTGTCTGAACCTGGACCTTCTCTAAATCCATCTTATCCTCTGGGACCCGGCCTAAATGTCACCTCCTCCTGGAAGCACTTGCAGTCCCTTCCAGACAGAAGACTGCACCCCATGTACCCATATACCACCTCATTGCCCACCCCCATCTATCTATCCATCCATTCATCATCCCACCACTCATCCACCCACCACTTATCCCTCTGTTCAACCCCATATCCATCCACTCCCCCTCACCCTCCCACCCACCTATTCACCATTCCATCTGCCCAACCATCCAGACAACCACCTACTACTAGATGTCTGGACACTAGAGGTTGAGTTCTCAGTTGGAAACCAAACAAGGTTCCCACCCTAATGTTTTCAGTCTGCACAAGGAAAGAAAGGTTAAGCAAATAATTACACCAGTTGACATCCAGTTTCTCTATTAAGTATAAAGACACACGGAGAGAGAGAAGAGAGGGATGAGCTGGTGTCTGAGGGCCTGACCTGGTGAGCATGGGGGAGGGGAGAGAAGTGTGTCTGAGAAAGTGGTGTGGAGCCTCTGCACTGGCTTTCACCACACTCACTTCCCATTTTCTGCCTCAGCACACGTCCCTGCTGGAAAAGCCAGCCTCCACGCAAGTCGCAGTCCAGGAGCCCATTCAAAGCTCCTGCAACAAATGCACGTTGAGTTTAATAGTGGCTAGAGCAGGGAGGGAAGATGGCTGGTTCCAAAGAGCCCCTTCACTCTGGTCATAAAAGTGGCACAGAGTTCTCCTGGATGCTTCAGACGCTGTAAATGTGGGTGTTGGGACTGGGGGCTGTTGGTGTCAGCCTTTGTTGGAAGGTCGGAAGGAGCACTGACACCCCTCAGGGTATGGGGAGGCTGGTGATGAGGGGTGTTTCCGAATGGATCTAGACTTCTGAGGAGAGACGGAGTCACAGCAGGTCTTTTCTTACAGGGCCTCGCTTAACTGCTCAGTCAAGTTTATGAACTCAGATTGTTCTGCCACTCTTTCACACCTCTGGACAATGAGAACATAACCCCCTTTTCCTGAAGTCTCTGAGTTTGGTGATGGTGATGTGGAGGGAGGTGCTACCCAGGCGAAGTGGTTCCCCGGAGCGCTTCTCTGGGGTTTTCTCGAGGACACAAGTGGCTGAGGGGAGATGAGAGCTGGAGACCATTAGAAGTGTTGCACTCCGGCCTGCCCAGGTGGCAGAGGGGCCGCGACTGGCCGGGCGCCAGCGCCTGGCGGTGTCCGGGCGCCCCTCCCAGCGGCTCCAGCCCTCCCACTTCCTCTGAATGAGCCGCGGCTGTCAGCGAGCCGGGCCGCTGCGCTCAGTGCAGGCTCCAGGCTTCCCGCCGACGAGGCTGCCGCTCTGGCTCGCAGCCCCAAGCCGCCACTCCGCGCCCGGCCCCCGCCGCCACTCTGCGGACCATGGACCTGCCCAGGGGGCTCCTGGTGGCCTGGGCACTCAGCCTGTGGACAGGTACGTGCCCCGCTACCTCCCTCTGGTCTCTGGGGGACCCTCTGGCCAGCCCGGACCTCGCACCCCCTTGAAAGGAAGGGGACGCGGCTCGCCTCTCCGGGTCCGACCCTGGAGGATGTGGGGAGTGGGGGTCCTGCGGGAACTACTGGCAATTTAGCGGTTCCGGCAAGTTTCGTCAAAGAGGGAGGCGCACTGGGGCCATTTCTGCCGGCAGAGTTTGGTGTAGAAGAGTTGAAGCTCCAATTGCAAAGCGCCCAGGGTTGGTGGCCCCGTGGAACACGCTGGAGACTTCCAAGGGCCACGTTGGGGTTCACGCGCCACCGCAGGGCGCACTCGGAAGTCCGGGGAGCGAGGAGGGCGGGTTCCTGGGCAAGCGAAGGGGAGAGGACTCGGCCCGCGAGCGCTGCCTGGGCTGCGCTAGCTGAAGCGGAGGAAACATCCCAAAGAGATGGCCAGGCGGCCTCAGAAGACTGGGGGAGAGCTGGGAACCAAAAGCCACCCCGAGTCTATCAGGCCGGAGACGCAGCTAAGCCCCTGGATGGTCCGCCTCTGGGCAGTGGCTAGAGGTAGCCACTGAAAGAGGGCAGGTCCGCAGTCCAGGGCCCCCGCCAAGCGCTACCTGACACTCGGTAGGGACTGGGCAGAGCCCCCACCCCGTGCTCTCAATTATGTAATTATTCAATAATCCAGGGGAAACCGCTGTTGCCCAGAAGCACGCTGCTGCCTAATACACTCCAGGTGCTGGGGCGCAGCCGGGACCCCCGGTTGGCCTGGCGCAGGGTGGGGAGCTGGAGGCCAGCCTTGGACTCTGTGTGCTGGGGCAGCAACCCCCCCCCCACCCCCACATACCAGGTACCGGGACCCAACTAGCCACTGGGGGCGCCCCAGCTGTGATGTTCTAGGGACAGCTCAAGTTTTCCAGCAGCCTGGCTGTGGCCTACCCTTCTGTGTGGGCTTCAAGCTGGGGTTGGGGGCCGGTGCTGGGGTTTGAGTCAGAAGCGAAGTAGCAGGAGAAACATCCTCAGGGAGCACAGGTGAAGAACCCCAGTCTGTGCTCACTCACCACAGCCCCCAAGGGTACCCCTAGAAACAAGTGCACCGCCCTGTCTGTCTAAGGTAGAATTTCTGGGAGGACCTGGTGGAGTTCAGTTCTGAGCCCAGAGCTGCAAGTAAAATGACTGATGCCCAAAATTGGGGAGAGGAAGGCAGGGGGGAGCACTGCCCTAAACCAACACACATCTCCAAGCCAAGGAAAGAGGCCACGCCTACTCCAAGTCATTTAGACTGAAAGGAGACAACTCCAGGGAGTGCCTTCAGATAGCAGGAGGTGCGCCCTTGGGGAAGGGAATGTGCTCCTGTGTGACCCCAGAGAGGCGGGACCTTCTTGAGAAGCAGAACCTTGCCACCTGAACCTCAGAGGCAGTGACTGTCTACAGGGCTAGACAAGTCTCCTCGAGAAGCGAAGGGCTTTGAAATCAGACCTGGCTCCAGTCTAGCTGTGCTGCCTACTAGTTGCACGGCCTTGGGCAGCTTATACAGTCTCTCCAACAGGTTTTTTCTGTGAAAGAGTGGCAGAACAATCTGAGGTCATAAAGTTGACTGGGCAATTAAGTGAGGCACTGTAAGAAAAGTATTTAACACTTGAGCCAAGTCAATGGTTGTTAATGTTGTTACTCAAGAAGAGGTAAAAGGAGGTAAAGGAGAGGGGTAAAGAATAGGGACAGGATTTGTGACTCAGAGTTCCCTTTATATGGAGAAAACCATCCTGAGCTAAGCCTGGTCAGTCTGAGTTCTTGAAATATGGGATTCATTAGACACATCAATCACTGTTGGAACAACATCTGCTTGCAAGGGTCTGCGGGTAGGGCCCAAGCATGTGTGCAATCTGGGTCCTGTCTGTAGTTGAGAACAAGGCAAGACCAGGGAAAGCAAAATAGAGGAACCAGAAGGGAATAGTATAGAGAAGCTAAGAGCTTAGATTCAAACAAGAGCAGTTCTAGCCAGGTAATCAAGGGAGGCTTCCTGGAGGAAGAGTCATTTTTTAACTGAGTTTTGGAGGAGTATGTGGGAGTATGGATAGGACTTAAAGTGGTATTGTTTTATGTTACAATGCTATTTCTTAGACTAGTTAAAGAACAAAAAGGTTACTATTTTAAAACCACAAAAGTGACTGATCAGCTGGACTGTGGAGATTGGAAGAGCAACAGGGGTCATTGGTTCCACTCCCCTAACTCCAGGGAAAGAATGATGTTGATCTTGCATTCCTGCATCATAACAGTTTAGTATGCGAATTACCAGGAAGCTTACATACTGGTGATAGCAGTTTGGCTGAACAGAGAGCCAAGTTGAAAGTGAGGCCACTACAAGTTCAGAGCCTTTTTCTTTCCAGAACTCCTTTTACAGCCTGGACAGGGTGATAGGATGAGTCAAACTGTCAAGAAAGCCAAGAAGAAAGTAAACAAGTTCAAAGATTTTTGTAACTGACATTCCAAGAGAGCAGATCCATTGATCATAACTTTGCTATCATAACCCTTCTGTAGTAAGGGCTGATGAACTGATGATTCTTATAAAACCCAGTCTTTATCTGCTATAAAGACACAGGGATATCAGACATAATGTGTAGGTGAGGGCCCTGGGTTCTCCCTGCCATGAATGGATCTGGGCTCTGCCAGTTAAGATTTGTTGCACCTTAGTTTTCTCACCTGCAAAATGGGAACAGGAATAGAATGCACAGTTATCCAAAGAGCAAATGAGCAAATGCATATCAGTGCTTAGAAAGCTCCAATCACATATTAAATTCTCAAGGCAGAGGTTGTCTTTCTTCATCACTATAAACAGCAGCAGCAACAACATTTAAGACACTGACCCTTCAGTAAGAGAACAACAGATGCACAAAGATGTAACTTTCAAACTCAACCCCATAAGAAAAGTCTAGAGGAAGTGCTGACATAGTGCAATGGAGAAGAGACACTTATGCCCGGACCCTAAATAAACCTAAACTCCCTTAGCCCCTCCCCCCAAAATCTGTCCCAAATCCTGGTCATAATGAAAACCAGGGATTTTTGCCCTTGAGCTGTCTTGTAGTCAGTTTGATCTTGGTGTGAGTGTTTGTGGTGTTGGAGAGGAGGCCCATACCATTGGCATGACCCTTGGGTGACCTGTGGGTGACAGCCCTATTCAGCAGAAGTATCTTGTATGGCGTGGTACCTAGGACCACAGATGAGCAAAAACTAAGAGCATCCAAGCTCTACTCTCCAGCTTGGGAAAGGAGAGGAGATGAAGTTTGTCGCTTTGCCTCAGCCCACCTTGCTTTAGGGCTTTTTATTAGCCAAACTGCTCAGCTATCAAGAGCTGATGAACCCCAGACCCTTCCACAGGCAGCCCCTAGGCTGGAGAGGGGAATATCACCTTCTCCCTACTTATTTGCCATGCTCCATCTCTACCCTCCAGTGGACCCCCAGAGATGAGATGTCTGTCTCAGTACCATTCTCACTGTTCCAGCCCAGCACATAGGGCTGTGAGCCTTTGAGGAAATCAGACACCAAAACACCTTAATTGTGCCCTCTCTGAATCTCTTTCTCTTCTGTAGTAGAAGCTTCCCCCTTCCTCCAGCAGCAGAGAACTTCCCTGCCATCCTCTCCCTTCATTGCTTAGGACAAGACCATGTTCTTAGCTGGCATGGTTTGGCTTCGGTTATACAGAAGGGAGCTCAGAGGATCCTCAAAATTTTCTCTTCTCTCCATACACCTGACAATGGAGGTTATTGTCTCTGCAGCTTCCAAGGTCTTACTGTGGGAGTCAAAGTTGAACATCATTCTAGTGTCGTTGCAAAAAGAAAGAAGCTGTCATGTTCTTCCCTAGAGAGTCACAGCCTCTGGCTGACTTGGACACAATCAGCTTTAAAACATGCTTTTAAAAATACACTGACATTTAAAAAAATGTATTTTTTCTTGTCTTCACCACTTACGGCCCCTACTCCACCACCCATAAACCATCGGCTAGCATCAAGGATCTGTAGCCACTCAAAACCACTTTCCCATAGCAGTCATGAGCTAGGGGTGCATGCACACACATGGGGTGCTTGTTGCAGGGAGCTGTAGTCTTGGAGGGGACCACCCCCAACCCCATCACAAAAGTCTTGACTATTTGGTTTCTTAGTTGAATGCCTAGAAGTTTGTTACCAGTGTGAAGATGGGGGAAGAAGAAGATTGCCATTGGTCATCTGTACATGCCCCACCAGCTACACAGAGGGTTTTTATATTATATTGTGAATTTATGACCAGAGGGAGTCCTGAGATGAATAAAATCCCACCTCGAGGGGAATATCAGTGTGGTCAAAGCCCTCTGGGCCTCTGTCTGGGGCCCTCCTTCACCAATGCTTACTGAGAAGCAGTAGCAATCAGTATGAGCGTCACCTGAGAACCCACCCCGTGGTTCCAATCCATTCTAGTTGAGTGGCCCTAGATAAGCCCTTTTGGGCCTCATTCTCCTCAGCTGTAAAAGGGGGAGGATAGCGATTTCATAGGCTGACATGGGGTAGATGATCTATTCAGGATGCATTTGTGTGGAGCATGCGAGACAGCTGTTGGTGCCTCCCAGCAGACCCTCCTTCAGTCAACAGTAGCAGGTCCCTTTCCATTGTACACCACGTGACAGCAGCCAGGCACTGTGTCAGGCCCTTTCTCACACCTCACATAAGCCTCACCAGAGCTGCCTGAAGTCACTACTATAATCATCAGGTTGCCCAGGAAAAGGTCAACCACTTGTCCAAAGTCATGCCAGTAGAGTAAGAGAAAGTCAGAGTTTGCCTGAACCCAAAGCCACTATTCTTTATCCAGGAGTGATCTCTCTGCAGGAAATGGGCCTGGGGGCACAGAAGGACAATAAGATGCCCTTGCTGGAGGAGCTGGCTGTAGAGACAATGAGATCAGCACTCAAGTGGTCCCTTCCAGGAGCACCCAGGGGTGGCAGCTCCTGCCTTCAGACTCAAGATGCTGGCTTGTTGAGATGTGGTCCCCACAAAGAGTATTAAGTAGGGGCTTCTCTCCCTCACTTGCCTCCCAGCTTAGGGTCCACAGGAGCTCCACCACCTGCCCCCAAGTGCCCTCTCCAGCTCATCACCAGGGTCCCTACAGGGCTTCGTCTCCTCCCTTCCTGCTTCTGCTCCCACTCCCCCAGAGAGAGCCTGCTCTGAGCTCGGGGCCTAACTGGTGTGTTCATACTGAAAAATATGAATGAGTGGTGACAGCTTCACATGTCCTACCTCAGAGCATTTGCATTGGAACTGGGCTGTGCCTCAAGTCAAAAGGATAAAGGGCCGATATTGAGCACAAACAGAAAATGAAGTAGTAGAGGCAGGGATGCTGGACTGGCATAGGCCGCTCCTCGGCCCACTGGTCACCTACCCTGGCGCTTTACCCAGGACACATAGCCACACCTCAGAAGCAGCCAGTCTGCAGCTTGGTTGATGCTCTTCAGTGGGCAGAGGTTTTTCCACATGGCATGTGGGGTGAGTGAAGCAAGGTGTCATATCAGTGCACTCCAGGGATTCCAAACAGGGTAACACAGGGGAGGGATTCCTGCCCCCATCACTGACGCTGTTTACTCACCTAACGCTGGGTCAGGCTGCCAGAATTCTCACCCTGCAGATTTCTAGGGCTTATTGCTTTGCAGTTTTGGAGGATAAAGGTCATGAAGGTCATGGAAAAAATCATGAAATAAGCAGGTAGGTAGAAGCTTCTGGCAGTCAGAAAAAAAAACTAAATAAAGCAAACAAACAACAAAAACCCCATCTATACATTCTATCAGTTAAAACAGGCCAGGAGAAGTGAGAGGCTCTGTCATGGTTGGCATGTCCATTAATTAGGTGGGGTTAGTTTTTTAAAAGTTGAATGATTTCCTCTGATTTTCATAAGGTCAAGTTGGGAACTCAGAGCCAGAGGTGAAATTACTAGCCTAATTTGCCACAGCCATCAGAAGTACTTAAGGACTAAGCAATGTTTCCACCAAAGGAATGAAGCTCTAATGGTGGATTTTCTTTTTTTTACATCTGTGGCAGGCAATTAGAACAAAGTCAATGAAACCATTCTGTGTAGACCTCTGTCTGTGTCCCCATCCTAACCACCCCTCCTCTCAGTCAGGTCCACACCCAGGTCCTCAGGCTACTGCCTCTTCCTCCTGCCCAGCAGAGGCCACAAAGCAGTATCCATCTCCTCTCCCTCTGCTGGACTCACTCTTGCCCTGGAGCTCACAGTCCCTCATAGTCAGTGACTGGTCTTAGAGCTCAAGTAGCATAGAGTTCTTCTCTGAGTTCTTCACATCACTTACCACACATGCAAGACCCACTATATGACCTGCAAGGCACAGTAAAAAATGAAAATTCAGGGTTTCTTGTTTGAATATTATAATTAATATTATAATTTTTTTTAAGATTTATTTATTTGTGCATACAGAACTGAGGTACAGGCCAGAGGCTCAGGGTCGGTGAGAGGATTCACCACAGACAGAGTGGGGAACAGAACAGGCAGATCGACGAAGTACACTGCTGAGGGGAGCAGCGGGCGGGTCAGGAGAGGTCTGCCACGCCATGTGGTCACCCTCCAGGGTAGGGATCGAACTCATGCTGAAGTGGCTTTAGCTTCTTAGTGCTGTTGCTTTAACCGCTGCGCCACCAGGGAGGGCCCTATAACATTGTAATTTTTATAATTAAAAACTTCAAGACAGCCACAGCAGAGTATAAAACAAAGTGGGAGCCTACTGAAGGTGGACCCCAGAGCAAACCACACAGGTGATACACCCAGGGAGCTGACCCTACTGTGTGGTACCCCCAGCCTGGAATTTGACAAGGAAGCCCCATGATCCCCACTTTACAGTTGAAGAAACGGAGTGACTTCTCTATTTGACCAGCATGTTCTGAGCACCCACAGATGCCCACACTCCTCCAGGTCTCTGGAGGAATAAAGAACAACCTCATCTCCAGGGACATGGTGGGGCCTGGAAGCCAAGGGTCACAGACTGCAGGACACGTGAAATGCCAGTGTCCATAACAGCAGGTTTCCATGGAGCAGCTTAGCTTAAAGCATACAGCCACAGCCGTGGGATAATTTTATGCTATGAAATTCAGAAGCTGCCTTTGTCCCCAATAACTGCCTGAGACCTCTTTCAGAACTTTTTTTGGGGGTTGGGGGGTTGGGCTTCAACCATCTATGCTGGGCTTTAGCCTGATCCCCAGGATGAAGGCACAAAGCCAACACTTGATATGCTGCATTTCCCTGGTCAGGGGACTGTTGGATCCTGCTGGACTAACTCATAAGGGGTCAATTCTCAGGTATTTTTCACCTGCCCATTTGACCTCCCCTCTTGGTCTACCACAGAATCGCAGACATCAGGAAATCCAGTGGCCCTCCTGCCAGGGTAAACAGGAGAATAGTGATTGGTGAAGACCAGTATCTTCACCCAGCCCCCTCCTCAGCCAAAGCTGAGACTCACCAGCATAATCTGAACCCAAGTCCCAATCAAGCAGATAACACTGTCCAGGGAAAGGAGCGTGGGCTCAGGAGTCAGTGGTGGCCAAGATGTCACCAGTTCTCTTGACTCTCAGTTCTCTCATCCACATTGCCCTGGGACTCATGGCCAGGCTGGCCTGGAGACACAACTTGGAGTAGAGACTGAGAGGCTTAGCGTGATGGGGAGTTTAGGGGTAAAAGTTGGCAGTTGAAGAGTTATTTACTGGTGACCTTCCCTATATCCCCAGTGAGGCCATAAGCTTTTGGTCACCATGTGAACTCACGTGGGAGACCCAGCATAGTCAGAGACTGCAGGGACACTGATTTGGCCAAGGACCCCGGTGAGGACTACCCACAGACAGATGGACCAGCACAGATGGTTAGGGTGAAGGTTGGGGTGTTGAACAAGGGTCAGACTGAGCCCATTAGGATCATTCCACCCCTGCATTTCTGGGTCCCTCTGAAGCAGCTGTAAGCGGTAAAGCACTTTGCTCAGGGTGGGTCACCAGACTGGGTGGGACAGGGATGCTCCACCAGAGTAAGAGAGGAGGCTGGTCTGGGCACAGGCAGGAGCGCCCCTGAGACCTCCCTGGGCCTCCAGCCCACATTCAGATGTCACTGTCCCCTTGCTCCTATCTCTCTAGATCTTTCTCAACAGCAGCCACAGCCATCACTCCACTGCTTGAAACTCTCAGTGGTTCCCTATTGCCATTACCAGGAGCTCAGACACTTCATCAGAGCTGGCCATCCCCTGAATGATGGACACTGCCCGACATCAGGGCTTAGCACAAACAGCACCACCCACCCCAACCCCCACCCAGACGGGGCCACTCAGCTTCTCAAACACCCCAACTTTCTCCAGCCTCACTCACATTGTTCCATAGCCCATCCTACACTCTCCTTTCTTCTGGATGCCCCCTACTTATCTTACTTGGGTTCTAGATCCTCCTGAAAGCCTCTTCTGACCCCTTTAATCAGACCTAGGAATCCCACTCGCGGGCTCTCAAGATGTCTCGTACTCGCCCACCACACAGTAACATGATGATGGAACGTCTGTCCTCCTGACTGAAAGCAGGAGTCTCGTGTGTCAGTCTCTGTATCCTCTACTCTCACTCAGTGCCAGGCAAGCAGGTGCTCAGCTGATGTGTGCTGAGTGAACGTGAAAACTGTCTAGCTAAAGAAATGGAAAGAGGTTTAAAAAACAGAAGATGCCTTAAATTTCTTTCCACGTGCAGTCCCAACGCAGTAGCATGTAAGAGTCAGGCCCTGTGCTAGGTGCCTGGGAGGGTTAAAAAATAAGTGTCTCAGTTTATCCTGCAAGGAGTTCATTTATGGTTTGGTAGGAAAGAATCTTTGACTAGATAATTATATCCATCGGAGTAATAAAGACTGTCAGAGAGACTAGATGAAAGTCCCTGAGACTTGAGAAGTGAGGAAGGGATCCTTGGTGAATGCTAGGAGAGTAGAGAGTGTATCAGGGCAAACCACCTGATATTGGATGGCAGGGCCACAAGGAACCATGGGACAGTGGGCTGAGTCCAAGAGAGCAGCAGACAGCCAGCTGAGGCTTTTGACTTTAGCGGATGGGAGCCACTGAGGGTTTTGAAGGAGGCTGGTTGCATGTTCTAGTCTGCACTTTGAGAAGCTTGCAAGGAAGGATGAATGTGATAAGATGACTGGGAGCAGACAAAGGAATTAGAGCTGCGATGACCCATGCAGAACACAGAACCTGCAGGGAAGGCAGTAAGATGAAACAGGAGGAAGCCACAAGAGCAGAAAGAGCAGGGCTCCCACCAGCCTGGAGTTTGGGGGGCCAGGGAGCCATGGCTCTGACATGAGGAGAGCATGGGTGAGGTCAGATTGGTTTAAGAAGGGGGAAGTTGAGTCTGTGTGGACATGCTGACTTTGCAGTACTCCGGGGCAGGTGGAAATGGCCCTCAGGCAGCTGGAAAGTTGGCTGTGAGCTTGTAGGCGAATCCAACTTGGAGTGTTTACCCCAGAGCCTGTCACATATACAAACCTTAGTGGCAGGCAGGCCTGGATGAGAGGTAGCGCTGGCACGAGGGGGCTCCCCCCCCCCCCCCCTTTCCAGGCCCAGGAGCAGTGATTCATGCCCCAAACTTAAAGAGAACTCAGATTCTGGTTTGAAAAGCCTTCCAGAGCAGAAGAAACCAACAAGACAGCCAGGCCAGACCACAAGCCATGCGTCATCTGTGGAATGTGCTGGTTGCTGATGGTGAGGCCAGTCCAGGGCAGAGATGCTGGCAGGCTTGACAACTCATCCCCCCACCCCACCCCAGTCATCCTGGATGTGCTAAAATTGTCATAAAGACAGTCCCTCCTTTTTCCAGTATGGATCTGCCTGCGCTTTAGCAAAACTTAAACCAACCCCGCCCCCAGTGACTCCCACTGGTCCCGGGTCATCCTGGGTGTCAGTGCTCTGCCTTCCATCGCCCACCTCTGCTCAGCCCAGAGGGAGAGGATCAGGGGGCCAGCAGGATGTGGGCTTCTGTGGAGGGCACCCAGAAAGCTTCCCATGGCCTGGAAAAACAACCACCTCCCTGTCTCCGACACCTGCCCTTGCCTGGGGAGGCTCTTCCACCCAGACCCAGAGGCCAGCTGCTAGGTACAGGTCAGCTCTTCAGGTGCCTGTGCCCCAGCCCGCCCCACCCCCACCTTGCTGCCTTTCTTGTTCCAAGAGAACTTTGTGGCCGAGCTCTCCTGCCTTTATAACCTCATCCTCTATTACTCCCTGATTTGCTCATTTTGCTCCAACACACCATCCCTAGAATATTTCCCAAACATATCAGGCACCTGAAGGTTTTACACTGGCTGGTCCATCTACCTGGAATGCCCTTTCACCAAAGAACCTCTTCCACATCCTTCAGGTCTTTACTCCAACATCACCCACTCATAAAGCTCCTTCGGTACCCCTAATTAACACTTCACCCTACCCCACCCCTGACACAAGCTATGCAACCTCTCTCAACTGACATATTCCAGATGGAGACGGAAATGTTCTGGAAAATCAGACTTTCCACGCTAACTTATATTATGACCTCCCTTTTTTGTATAATCGTAATATCAAAATATTCTGAGCAACCTTCAGCTTACAATTGGATTGCCTCAGCCTCAGAAGGCGCTACCTGGCCCTGACAAGCAAGCACTGCACTAGGGTGAGAAATTCCTCTTGAAGTCAAAAGTGATTTGACAACTGGCTGATTAATAAAAACAAATGGCTGTTACTGCAAAATCTCTCACTGCCAGAGGGAGGAAAACCCAAACCTTATCACTCTACTATCTCGTGTAGCCTTCTATTCAGTTTCTAAATAATCACTCAAGCTTTCTACTATCTAGTCTTTAGATATGGAAATTAACCCAAGTCGCCTATGCAGAGCTAATCAGGTTTTCTACCATCTAGACTTCAAGGAAACGCAAACTTTCTAACAGGTTTTTCAAAAAAACTTTACTGTAATTTGATTTACAAGAAATTTCCTCTTCCTGCCCTCACTTTACTTTACCCCCTAAGATGTCTCTATGAGAATGAAAGCTGTTAAATAATAGATAATGTTTAAGGGCCTTTATTTTGGTTAATCTTCACTGTGGTAAATGTAGTAATATTAGTCTTAAACTTTGTGAATCTATGTACCTGTTTTAACCTTGATAGATTGATTTTAAAAATGTTATAATTTCAACTAAAGGTCAAAACGACCCCAGACTATTCTTAGCAAAAAGGTGATTGTGATCTCAGCTCACTTCATATGCTAATGTCATCCCTCAGCCTGCCTGAAGTGTATAAAATAAACCTCTGCAGAAGGCAGTGCAGGAAGACTTGCACCCAAGTCCCATCCCCCTGTCTTCCTCGCACCTGCTCCCCTTTTATTCCCCTTTTTCCTCTTTATCTAGGAATCTCCGCTCGCCGACGCCATTCCCCCCTTGAGACCCTGCCTGTTCTGCTCCCCAATAATCCATGATCGAGGACAAAGAGTCTCCGACACACCCCGGCAGACACTCACATACAGAACCCCCCATGTCCTCCCCCCAACCCCCTTTAGTCTCACTGAGGTCTTTCTCACCACTGACCATTATCACTTATCCTATTTATTTCCCCTGTTTAGCACCACAAGAGCTGGGTTCTTGTTTGTTATGTTTACATGTGTATCCCAAAGTCCTCCCAGCATGCCCAGCCAGAGTAGACAGGTGGTAAGTAGTTGTAGAATGAAAGAATCAATCAGTGAAAAGCTGTTCCCAGCCTGCTACCACCTGACACCCCATTAATCAATGTCCTTTGAGATAAGCATCAGCCTTGCTCTGATGCCTTAAGGGGCCTGCATTCATCCAGTCCTGATGCTTCCAAGACCATTTGCTATTAAAGGTTTCCTTTCCAGACCAGAAGGGCTGGTGGAAATCACAGAGGGCAGAGAAGCAGGGCTACTGAGCGGTAGGTAGGAGGGTCTGAAAGAGAGAAGGCTGGAGAGGAGCAGATCAGTTCACAGAAGGCTACCCTGCTGGCCCTGCTGGCCTCAGGCTGCTCAGCCTGGACCCAAGGAGACATGGTGGGGGGGGGGGGTAAGTGGGAGGGTGCGGTGTTGTTCTTACACAGTGGAAACCTAGGTATAAAATGGCACTTCCCAAGAAACAAAGGGGACAGAGGATAATTTAAATGCCTTGTTCCCATCATCACACACCTCAGAACATGACCCTGTCATTTTGCATCCCAGAAGGAGCTGGGAGAGGCTGAGCATCAGGCGCCAGGTTATGGCCTCCTGGCAGAGGGCCTAAGTCTGCACCCAGTGAGGTCCAGTGAGGGGCTGCTGCCCCTGGGTTTGAGAGCTGGGCCTGACATTTAGGAAGTCATTTCTTCTCTTTGGAATTTGTAATGGCAAATGGACTGCCAACCTAATAGGATTCATATGAAAATTAGAAATGATATTGACCAAATGGGGTGAGATACTCAATAACTGTTGGTCACAACAGTAGGACTTACAGCAGCCTTGGGGGTTAATGTGGTCAGACTTTGCTCGAAGCACTCATCTCAATAATCCTGGAGGAGAGGTACTCTTTTTGTCTCCAATATATAGAGGGGAAGCGGAGATAGGTAGACATTAGGTAGCTTATCTAATGGTAAGATCACTCAAATGACAAAGGGACAGTCTGGGATTTGAACCCAGGTTATCTGTCCCCAGAATTTGCAATTCTTGTCTTATATGACTTGCCCAAGCCCCACTGCTGCCCCTAAATAAGAAAGCCCGCCTTCTTCCTGCTGTCCTAAGACATAGGCCCTACCTGTGTGACGCCTTGACTGCTACCCTGTCATAATGTCCTTTAAATGACTTTCAATCAACTCAGTATTTTCACTTGACCCCATCCTAAGCAATAATTATGGTGAAATCTAAGTTCTGATTTGCTCACCATTTTTAATACCCATTAAAGGCGAGTAGTCAAATTGTGATAGTCATTCTTGTCCCACCTGAACTCTTCCCTCCTCTACACCAGGGAATGCTGGGTTACAGTCACGTTTCACTGCGCAGCCCTCAGGAAGGGCAGATACCACACCGCCATCCCCGTGCATCCAGAACTAAGTGTGATAGACTTAGGTTTGACCGAGGAATTTCATTGGATGGACCTAGAGTCCAGTCATCTGTGGCATGACTTCTGAATGGCCTTGGCTCTCTCTCCTTGGAAGTTTGAACATGGCCCCTTCCAAGACCAGCTCTCCCTTGGCTTCTCAGGGGTCTAGAGAAACTGGCACAGATCAGGCAACAAAAGTGGCCATTTTCTCTTGTGCTCAGCCCACTTCAGTGTGAACATCCCACCCCCTGGTATCTGGGTCCCCTGCTGTTGCTGGTGGGGTGGGACTAGAAAGAAGAAGCTGCCATGGCAGATGGCAGAGGGAGTTTTATGTGGAACCATAAGCCAGAAGTTCCAGATCAAAACTTTGCTGAGCAGGCGGCTGGCCTAAAGTTGGGTGTGGGGTGGGCTGGAGAAGGATGTGGTAGGGAACAAGAGCCCACTGAGAAGGGCAGTCCAAATCACTCTGTTGTCTCCATGAAAGAAGAGGAAATCCCCCAGTCCTCTTCCTAATAAGTTTCTTGAGAGAATGAAGATTAGAGTAGAAAGGAACTCACTCATTTTTCTGGAGCTTAGCAGTTCCAGAAAGGCCTCCTCTTTCAGGGAGTCCTCCTGGTCAACCACAAAAGTGATGGTCAGATTTCCATGGGCTTCTCTAGCTCATCTTATCAGCAGCACCCCCACTTTCCCAGTCCCCCCTTGAGCAGCTGACATGATTCTCTTACTTCCCTCACCTTTTCTTCTGTGTCATATTCTGCTATCCTGCCCTGTGCCCAACATACACCCCTCTTGGCACAACCTCAAGTATTTCTCCCTGGCCAGGACCCACGTGCCTCCAGACCTTGGCTCTCTTCAGCCTAGTAGGTAGTAAAAAAATACAAACTAATTCACAGAGGAGTTAATAGCTAATAGAAAAGTAGACCTCCCCGGTTCTTACTGATTTTTTTAGGAAAGACTACTCGAAACCAGCCTGACTTGCCCCAAATAAGCCAGTCTAGGCCAACCCAAAATGTTGCAGATGTGGAACCCTGAGCCTGGGGCTGGATTACACTATCAATAACTGGGCCCTCCAAGTCTGGTGTAAGGAAAAGCTTGGACTGTAGAGAAGGATCTCTGGGTCAAGTTCAGGCTCCAATACTAAACTTGAGTGAGCGATGTACTCACTTTTAAAATAAATGTCTAGGCTTCGTGTTTCCAGAAATTCTTCAGGGCTATGTTCTATGTTCTGTGGACATTTCCTGAGGCACATTCTTGCCTGTGATTATAAAGCCACATGAAACAAGAGAAAGAAGTTGACAACCGGAAATCTATTTTAAACAAATTCATCTAGAACACAACCTCATTGAGTCTTCTCAACTACAGGTCCTTAAGGAGTCCTGGGCTTCAGGGACCCTGAGGGGCCTCAGTACCTGCCAAGGTGGCCTCTTAGAGCCTGAAAGTCCCAGACAAATGGCCCTCCCGGGGTTCATCCCCCAGGATCAGGGCACTCTCCATCTCCCAAGGCAGGTCTTTGTTGTCTTACAAAAGCAGCAAGAAACATGAGCCTTTAATTCCCCTAAGTATCTAAAAGTAACAATAGACATTTTAGGATGGTTTTGAAGCCATAAGGAATGGACACACTAAAAATCTAAAGGCTTCAGCCTAACCCTCAGAGAACCAAAAACACTTCCTCTGCCAGCATCCTCCATCCCCACCAAATCTAGCCAATAACATCTAGCTTAATTTGGCTTCCTTGAGCTCTGTGTAGCTGAAGAAATTTTCAGAATAGGGGTGTGTCCATTGTAGGGTGGACCCTGTAGATTTGGAAGGGAAGGGAAGGGCCCCCACAATTGCTTATTTTAGTTTGCACTCAAAGACCAGGGGCAGACAGGACCAGCAGTTCTCTGGGTCCTCACTGGGAAGGCCTGCCACAAATTGCATATCCTGTACCTTGTCTTGTTCTTGCTTTGCCCAAACACTCCCTGAGCTGGGGCTAACCCCTGATGCTCAGGACCTTGGTCTACACACCCATGCCAAGCAGAAGACAAGCTTAGCAGCTGGAAAACCAAAACCAGACTGTCTGAGCAATTTTAGCTGGTTAGTATAGCAGGAAGGGGAGGGGCTCAGTCTCCAATTCAGTTCCCTTTGAAATGGACCGTGGCCTGGATCTGAGAGGGCACAGCTGCATAGGCCATACACTGCATAACTCAACCCACCACAATGTCAAGAGCGCCCCCTGCAGGTGTGCGGAGTAGTGCAGTGAGCCAGGGAATGGGGGTGGGGGGGTGTGAAGAAAGGTGAAGGCAGTGGGGAGCTTGTGCTGAATGAGCTCTACGGGGATCTGGAGGTAGAGCACCAAGTGTGTGCCTGTTACAGATGAGGAAACAGGGCCAGAAGAGGAAGAGGTCCAAAGTCATAAAACAAGTGAGAAGTCATGCTAGGACTGAAACCAAGATTCCTGTAGCCAAACTCAGGCCTCTAACTTCCCCCCCTCCCTGAAGCTCTATCACATTCTCCTTTGGCTCTTAGGCAGGTTGGTGTACAAGGTTCTTGGAGAGCTGATGCTTCAATTTCTGTTTCTCAGTCTTTCACCAAATGCATGTGAGCACTTAGTGTATGTTTGGCATTAGCCTAAAGGCGAAGATAAAGTCGGGAGATATATAGGGCCCCTTTCATTGCCAAATCTTGGGGTGAGGTGGGAGATTCTTTATTTGTTGCATTTCCCAGTTACCATGGGAGAGCTCCTCCCCCCACAGTGAGCTTTCAACCACCACCATGTGGCACTAAATGGGCAAAGTGTCCACAGTCAGCTCTTGTGAGCAGGGTCCAGCATACCACTGCCCCTTCCCTGTGGACCTTAAGCTCCAGTAGGAGAGAAGATGGTTTCCATGTAATCAAGTAACTCTTCTAGCCCTCTGTCATTACCTTTAATTGTAAAAGAAATGTAGAAGATGATTTAAGGAAGAATAGCCGGTTCTCCGTGGTCAGGGAAGCTTTCTCCAAGGCGAAGACGTTAAAACTGGAGGTTGAAAAGAGTGTGGCTAAAAGTTATAAGAGATAAAAATCATGCACTGGCAAAGGCAGGTCCTGCCCAGGCTGGAGGGCTCTGGAGCAGGGTCTGGGATCTATCCTAAATGCAATGGGAGGACTGCAGAAATTTTTAAGCAGGAAAGCACCAGCTAGGTGTGACCGGCAATTTCTTTTTTTTTTAAAGATTTATTTATTTGTGCATAAAGAACTGGGGTGCAGGCCAGAGGCTCAGGCGCGGTGAGAGCCTTCACCAGAGACAGAGCAGGGGACAGAACAGGCAGATTGACGAAGTACACTGCTGAGGGGAGCAGCGGGTGAGTCAGGAGAGGTCTGCCGCGCCATGTGGTCACCTCCGGGGCAGGCGGGAATCGAACTCATGCTGAAGTGGCTCTAGATTCTCACTGCTGTGCTTTAACCCGCTGCACTGGCAATTTTAAAAGATCACTGTAGCTGATGGGAAGAGTATCGCTTAGAACTTAGCACAAGTAAAAGAAAGAGACCAGTGAGAAGGCTTTAGAACAGTCCAGAAGCAAAAGGATGAGAATGACTTAGTCTGGGTGATGTCAGAAAATTAAGACGAGTGGGCACATTTGAAAGAAATTGACAGGGTAGAACCTGCAGGATTCGCCAATGAGAAATGAAGGGGAAATGTGAAAAAAAATGTCCAGCCTGCTGACTGGAGCAGTCAGGCGGTAATGCACGTCCCGAGACAGGGAGACTGGGGAAAACAGGCTTGGAAGAGTATTTTTTTGGTCTTGTGAATGTGAGGTGCCAACACCACGCTCGGCCCCATCTTGTCCCAGAGATGGCCTTCAGGTGCACGTGGAGTACCAGCTTTTGACTCCTGTTGCTCAGGGCATGTGTGTGTGTGTGTGTTTCAGTTGGTCACACCTTTATTGCACTTTAACTAACTTATGGCCCAAGGACAGGAGTATTTGTATAGATAATAGTATGGGTATTAATGTGGGGTTTTTCATGCTTTTTTTTTTTAAGATTTAATTATTTATGCATGCAAGAACTGGGGTGCAGGCCAGAGGTGTGGGGGGGCGGTGAGAGGGTCCACCAGAGACAGAGTGGGGAGCAGAACAGGCAGATTGACTGAAGTACACTGTTAAGGGATGCAGTGGGCAAGATAGGCGAGGTTTTGTTGTGCCATCTGTCGGTTAATATTCTGGCCGGTGATGGAAAGCAGGCTGCAGCAGTGATAGCAGCATGTTAATTAAATATACTAGTATTGATCGATATTGTCATGTATTTCAACGTGTGGTAAGCTTTATTCCCTTCCAAAAATCAAGCTTTGTTTTAATTATTTTTTTTAAAGATTTATTTATTTCTGCATACAGAACTGGGGTACAGGCCAGAGGCTCAGGGGCGGTGAGAAGCTTCACCAGAGACAGAGTGGGGAGCAGAACAGGCAGATTGACTGAAGTACACTGCTGAGGGGAGCTGCAGGTGGGTGAGGAGAGGTCTGCCACGCCATGTGGGTCACCTCCCTGGCCAGGGATAGAACTCAGGCTGCAGTGGCTGCAGATAGCTTCACAATGCTGCAACTTAACCCCTTGCACCACCAGGGAGGGCCCCTTTATTTTTTTAATTTTTTATAGAAGCTAAAGGAAAGGGAAAAGCATGAAAACTAAAAAAAGAGGCTCGTTTTGATCACTTTTCCAACCTAAAAGGAATAAATGGTGTACGGCAGGGAAATACACTGGCTCGCATATAACTCTGGGTCTTGCTCTGAAGGATCTGTGGTCTGTGTGTCCTCTGAAGCCAGGCAATGGCAATCCAAGGCTGGAAGCAAAAACAATGTTAATTACAACAAATTTCAGCTTGCTGTTTGCTGTTTTCAATTTTTAGGCCTGTTTTTCATGAGCTTGACATCTGTTTAACTAGCACATTGGCAAACTCCTGATTTCTTTAAAAAAAAAAAAATGCCAGAAAGGCAGCCCTCACTCTAGCCAGCCTTCACTCCAGCAGTCCCTTGCGGGCTCAGACCAGTGTCATTCAGCCTGTGTCCACCTGTCCCGGCACAACTCCCAGAGGTGGCTCCCTCACTGCTCCTGGAGGCTGCCTAGCCCATGCCGGATCGTTTGCGATTTAGAGACTTCTTCCTTATATAGAGCTGGAAATGTTTTGTAGAATTGAGGGGACATTGTGATGAGTCACATGTTAGCAAGTATTCATTTATCCGGCACAAAATAGGAAAGAGCGAACATGACTGTTTTATGATAAGACTGGACACTGAAGTGGGAGACAGAGGCAGAGGCCTGGGCAGGGTCTCCAAGGTCATCAGGGTCACCAACACCCAGGGTGTAGCATGAAGGCCCAGGAGACCCCGACTGCAGAGTCCAGAGGTGCATCGACAGGGCTGTGGGTCAAGGGAAGGCCACCCTGTGTCCCACGGGCTCAGGTCCTTCTGGGATGAAGAGCGGGTTCATCTGCTTGTCCATGTCCTTCATTCATTCATGAGTTTGTTCAGTCAGCTTTGTGGAAAACCCGCAGGGCAGGCACAGGGGTGAGGATGGATAGAACCCCTCTTCAGTTCAGTTCCCTTTTGGATCAAAAGTGAGTGTCTTCAGGGCTTCATGCAAATGAAAGCATCACAGGCAGAGCTGTTCTTGGTCCAGCTGGAGGTGGGGGGTCAGCCTTGAGCCTGAGTAGAGGATCTGCGACCCCAACAAGGAGCTGCCCTTTCATGACACAGTTGGCCAAGGTGTGGAAGAGGACATGTTACCTGGGAAGCAGGCAGGATGAGCGTCGGCACAGGCCCAGCCATAGGCAAGTTGGACTTGGAGTCTCTGTCCAAAATGCTAAAAATCACTAGTCACTCCTTAGAGCTAAATGAAGTGCTCTGGCCCATTCTGGCCCTTGGGAGATGGGCCCGACGGGGGTGGGGGTGGGGGGGGGGCAGCTGAGTCCCTTGGGGATTCCAGGAAGGAGTGGAACAGGGCCCCTGGAAGAGGGAGGGCACACTCCTGACCTAAACTGAGAGCGTCCTCATGTGGACGGTGA
>NW_004567124.1:4362073-4379647 GCF_000260355.1 Condylura cristata
GGGGAGCACTGCACGCCACCCCAGCTCACCTTGTCATGTAGGTGAACCCGTTTCCTCACTGGGCGTGAGGCTTATCAGTCCAGTGCCTGCTGTCGGTAACACTCAGCACCAAGGGCTGCTGGGAAGGTGGGACAGGCAGGCTGTGTAGGAAGGATAGAGCAGGGCGGGCATGTGGACAGGTCAGGGGGACACACACTGGGCCCCGCTGACAGGCGGGAACAGAGAGAGGAGAAGGTGACTCTCCCCATCACCATCCGCATGAGGATGCTCTCAGTTTATGACATGCCCTTTTTCACATCTCTAACTTCATACTGGCCCAGGGCCCTCCTCCTGGGAAAGTGGCCACAGGCACACTTAGAGCCAGTGCTCCCTCCATGGAGAGAGCTGACACCTTTCCATGGAAGCCTCCACATGGGTTCCGTCTCCTTCCCCTTTGCTGCCCCCTCTAAGGACAGAGGTGACCCTTCGTCTGGAAGGCATCTCCTCCCCTGGCCTGCTCTGTTCTCTGGACTCCTTCAGGAGAAAGCGTGTCTGCCTGTCATCACCTCCCCTCTACGGCATCACCAGGCCTGTCTCCTGCCCATCACAGCCCCCAATTCTGTCAACAGGGCAGGTCTGGCAGAGTGTTGAGCCACTGAGGGAAGGTGTCAGAACTCACTTTCCGAAGTGGCTTGAGGCTGTGGGACACCTCGGCTGGACCCTAGTGCTGCCGAGGAGGGAATGGGTGACCTCAGTCCCCAGCGCCAATTGATAGACACCAATAGGGGCCAGGGCCATCTGCCCACCTCCTGGTGTCCCCGGGACTTGCCTACCTCCTCCTCCCCTCTGAAGAGAAGTGGTCTAGAAGTGAGCCCAGAGGAGAAGAGACACAGGCTCAAAACATCCCAGCCACTGTGGTGCTGGCTCATTTCTGTAAGGGCGTCTGAGGCCCAGAGAGAAGTATCACGTTTAAGGGTCAGCCATTCTGTGCAGAACATTGGAGAACGCAGGTCTCCTGGCACCCAGCCTGGATGTCCTCACCATTGCGGTCCCAGCTCTCAGGAGGAGAGCACCACATCCTCACACCCTCTTTCCTGCTTCTTTTAACCAAGCGTCCTGAAGTCAGGCGTCTCCCCTCTGCCCTTTGACCTCCAAATGGTCTTCTGGCCATTTCTCCACATTCAGTGTATCAGCATTCCCATCCCAGGGAGAGAGAAGTCTCAGTCATCCCAGTCAACCCATAGGTGCCAGGATTCAGTGCAATAGCCTAGCACCCCCAAGTTCAGGGGATCTGAAGAGAATGGTGGAGACGCTGCTACTTGTTGTAAGTATTCCCACGGAGGTTTTAGCAGCACAGTCCAGTTCCAGGGCTGAGCTCGGCTTTCTTGGAAAAGTGACCACATTGCCAGGCCCCCCCCCCCCACCAAGGCTCCATCCCTCTGGCATCGGGTGTGCCCCCAAGGCTGCAGCAGGGAGGCAGAGCCCTTTGGCCAGGTCTCCACGGCTCAGGCAGGCAGGGAGGCAACTGGCCTGGGCCATGCAGAGCGTTAAGTGACGATTTTCTTCAGTCCTTCTCTTTGGCTTAGAAATGAAAATTGTAATCATATTTGCTCAGAGAGCTCCCTTCCTAACTGTGTTTAGCCCCAGCCAACATTAAGAGGAGCTTGCATTCCTCCACACTGCCTGGCCTCCGGTTCTAATTTGTTTGCGGGGACTCAAGACATGCTTTCTTGCTGACAACTGGAAGCCAGTCCTGTGTTTGCCCACTGACATGTGCCAGGGCTGGGCCTTGGGTGGCAGAGAGCAATGCCCTCTGCTTCTACCACAGGGGAACTGAGGCCCAGGGAGCCATAGTTATTCCATGAACATACTGCCAAGGTTGTGACAAAACTGAGATTAGAACCCAGATCACCCCAACCTGGTCGATCGTCTCTCAGCTTGATGTGGAACTCTAATGACTTGCAAATGTTTCTGGTGGCTCACCCATGTGGTGACAGACCCTGGAGACCAGTCATGTTCTTATCTGACTTTGTGTTCCCAGCGTGGAACCTGGGGCATCAGAGACCCAAATACCCAGCAAAATGGAAGGACTATAGAAGACTGTCACACAGAATGAAGTGGTGACCTTAGACCAATGCTCACCCCTTTCTTAACCTTAGCCCTTAACCTTGCTTATTACAACAAGGTCTTCAAGCTGATCAAATGACTCTCAAACTATGTTCCAGGACACCCTAAGGTTCCAAGGAAGTTTCTAGAACTGTACAGCTGTGGAGCCATTCCCTGCCTTCTAGCCCTGACCTCAGTTATTTGTGTCTGCTTTTTAATATATAGATGTTTGTTCAAAAAACATGGGGTGCAATGACAAAAAGAAAGTTTAGAGACTTCTAGACTATTTGGTCTCTAAGATCCCTGCTTGATCTTAAAAATAAAATTCTGGGCCCTCCCTGGTGGCGCAGTGGGTTAAAACACAGCACTAAGAGGCTAAAGCCCCTTCAGCATGAGTTCAATCCCTGTCCTGGAGGTGACCCACATGGCGCGGCAGACCTCTCCTGACCCGCCCACTGCTCCCCTCAGGTATGTTTCGTCAGTCAGCCTGTTCTGCTCCCCACTCTGTCTCTGGTGAATCCGCTCACTGCCCCTGCACCTCTGGCCTGTACCCCAGTTCTGTATGCACAAGTAAATAAATCTTTTTTAAAAATAAAATAAAACTTAGTAGGTTACCTTCCCTGATCACAGATTGGCTATACCCCAACTTTCAGCTAGTGGTAAATAGCCTAGTGAAGAGTTCATGCCCCGTGGCAACTGGGAGAAGAGAAAAGGCCCAGGAGCCAGAATTGATGCTGAGTGTCTGTGTGTCTGTGGGTCCACGTCTACCCTTCTGGGTCCTGAGGAAGCAGCCTAGCCCTCAGGCTACTTTTGTAGCTCAAATAGAAGTCACGGCTCACTTGCTAGACCACTCTGCTTCCCTACAGGCTATGCAACCAAGCCCTCCCGCAAAGGTAGGCATCCTGGTGAGAACTTGAGAAGGCAATGGCTGGGTGAATAACGCCAAGAACCAGTCCTGCTGAGGTATAGCCCTCCTTGTACATCTTTGTCCTGCCCTTTGTAAAATTGCTCCTCCCTGATTGCCCATCAGGTAATAGCCAGACCATATCGGTTACCACTCAGTAAATAATGTCGTGTAGTAAATAATCCCCAAAGCTAAGATAAGCTCCACTGAGTACCCCTGCAGGCTTCCTGGCCTTGCTGGACTTGCACGCAGGGGAGGGCTGAGCTCAGCGGCTGGCCAGGGCTCCTCCTTTCCCTGGAGTCTGTGGGCTGGCCTGAGCAAGTATTTCTCACAATGGGAGCACATGTGCACAAGCACTTCATTCCTGCCTCACGTGGCCCAGCCTAAAGTCAAGTTGGGTGGAGGTGGAAGCCCCACCCCTTAAGTAAGAGGAACTTTGAGGTCACATGGAAGAGGCAGCGTGAAGAATGGGGCCTAACTTCCAGTCTAGAGCAGGATCCTGTTCTCATATCCCCTGGCTGTGCCAACAGCCAGGTATGTGACTTGGGTTAAGTGACAGAAGCTCTTGGCCTCCGTTTCCTTATTTCAAAAGTCAGGATCACGAAGATACCTACCTCCTAGATTGTTGTGAGGAGCAAATGACATTCAACAATCTCATATGGGATGCTTAACAGCAACAGTTAGGCAGAGCTGTTCGGCAGAGCTGAATTTCTTTTCAGTGCAACACATTTCACTGAGCACCTACCTTGCCCCTGACAAACCCTGTGCAGTCATGCACTGCTTAACCGTGTTTCAGTCAGTAATGAACCACCTGTGCAGCCTTGGCCCTGTATAACTATACCACACAGTGCAGGGGGTAGACCCCCTAGGCTTGTGTAATTACACTCTGTGGTGTTTGCACAAGGATAAAATCACCTAACAATGCACATCTCAGACTGTATTTCCAACCTCAAGCCAGTGACAGTAGGAAATGAAGGAAAAAACTGAGGAAATGAAGAGACAAATGAAACCCAGTCCTTGTTCTTAACACTCCTCAGTTCTGACACAAGAGGAAGATGTATGGTATACCTCATGCTCCATGTTTGGATTTTACTCTGACATTTAACATTTAACAAGTCGTGGAAAACCCCACCTGAGTTCAGGTAAAGGTAGAGATGTTGCCTGAGGGACACCCACAGGCCAGTAGACTTTCCCACCCAGGCCTTGGGGCTCCTGAGGGCAGAGACTGGCCCCCACCCTCTGAGGACTTCCCAGAGGAGGTTTCCTCTGAAGACCCCAGGCCTGCTGCTTCTCGCCTGGCTGGGCCCATCTCCTCTCCGGGGATGGCCTCTCTCAACTGGCTAGAAGCCAGTGAGGGGGCCATGTGCTCCCTATTCCTACTCCCTTCTTTTATTCCTCACTAGTGCCAGATACAGGGCCCTAGGCTAGGGCCCCCAGGCCTCACCAGAAATCCCAAAGCCAGCCTTCCCTTCTTTGACACCTATCTTTGAAACCATGGCCTTGGGGCAGAAGGGGAAGATGGCTGGTGACAAAATGCTTTTGTTAGTTCCTGGAGAGAAAGAGCAGATGTTGTCAACCATCCGGGCATCTAGAGTACAAGTCTGTCTCACTTTGGAATGTGTGACTGTTTTCCAGAACAGCAGGTGGTCCACTTTACCATTTCCTTTCACTGAGACCAATTTCAGGCTTGCTTTTCTCTCCCCTCACCCTCTCTGTGACTTGCTCTCAGACACTAGGATGCTGAGGACCTGTATAAACTGGGGCGAGGGAGAGACACCAGGCACTTTGGGTAACATTTCCAGCTTCCTCACCCTAACCCAGCTCCCACCATCTGGGGCAAATAAAAGTTCCTGCTTACACAGGTGCAACCTCTGGCAGGCCCAGCGTCCAGCCGAGCCTGGGCCTGGCAGACAGAGGCTGCTGAGATGTTCTGTCTCAGGCTCCACAGAGTGGCTTCCTCCTGCTGCCTGCTCAAGCCTTGTGCTGGAAGAACTAATGGACTCTCAAGACCTTGGGACACTGGTTCTTCCTTTGGTGACCTGGGCTCCCATGTGTCCCTACTGAGATCAAGGCCTCACCAGTCAGTTCTCAAACAGCAGACTGAGGGCATGGGGCCCAGGGTGGGAGGGTTTAGCAGAAAGGGTGAGTGAGTGGAGGGCAAGTGGGTGAGGCCCCCCACCCCAGTGACTGACAGGTGGGGACCACGGGGGGGGGGGGGGGGACTTGAGGGTGAGAGGGTTGGGGAGGGAGGCAGAGTAAGTGGGGCAAGTGTGAGGTCTCAGCGTGCATCCCTGCACTTCCTGGCTGTGTGGCCTTACCCCATGATGCCTTGCTCAGTGCCTCATTTTCCTCACCTATAAAGCAAAAATTATAGTATACAGTTGGCCCTTGAACAGTTCGGAGCCTAAGGGCCGAGCTTGCACATTTCACTCCCCACCAAAAACTACAATACTGGCTGCTGTTGACCCCATGGACATAATGTAAACTTTTCTGGGGGCCCCACCCCTGGGCTGGTGGGTCACAAGTCATCGTCACAGGGTCATCTTGTCTGGATAAATCTACTGCCTAAAGGTGTAAATTAGTCTTTTCAGATTAAAATACATAGATATTTAATAGCAGGCACCCAGGCTTTGATTCTCTGCAGTATATTCTCAGAGGGAAAGAGGTCGGACCGGCACATCCTTCCCCAAGTATCAGCCGATCTTTGGGTTGGATAGTTTAGAGCCAGAAACCCTCCCATCAAGAATAATCGTGTTCTTAGTGTCCATGACTCACTGTTTTCAACTATGTAAACTAAAATCAAACTCAGGTCTATTTGGAACAGTCCTCTCACTGTGAGATCTGTTTGGGCTGCTTCCTGGGTTTGAAGTCTCACGTTGATTAACTTTTGGCTTAACTATTCCTGAGACATTATTTTTCAGTTAGTAGCCAGAAGCCTTACTAATCTCATAAACAGTGGATTAACACACATTCATATGGTATATGTATTATATTCTGTACTCTTTATCTTTAAGATTTATTTATTTGTGCATACAGAACTGGGGTACAGGCCAGAGGGGCAGGGGCAGTGAGAGGCTTCACCAGAGACAGACAGAGTGGGGAGAACAGGCAGATGTCCTGAATTATACTGTTGAGGGGAGCAGCAGGTGGGTCAGGAGAAGTCTGCTGCACCATCAGGTCAGCTCCTGGGCGGGGATCAAACTCACAATGAAGCATCTGCAGCCAGCTTGCAGTGCGGCGCTTTAACCCACCAGCCACCAGGGAGGCCCCCTCACCCCACATTCTAAGGCCACTCTCTCTCCATGTCTGTCTCACCCTTGAGGAGACTGGCAGGAGGGTGAGACAAGCCCAGCAATCCTGACATCTCCACCCAAGCGTGCCATTCTCTTCACGTGGCCCTAAACTGGCACTGGGGATTCTGCCTACTGCCTTTCGTCCCCTCGCTGATTCCTAAACATCACCCTTCAAGGCTGGAGTCACACCTCAGAAGTTTCCAGAACACCCACTTACTGCTCTTCTCCAACAATCAAGACATTCTGGTTGCCACACAGTTACCCTCTCCACATGGTTGCCATGGTGACTCTCTCAAGCCGGAAGGCCCCTGCTCTTCTGTGTTGCACACCCCTCAGCCCCCCAGGCTCAGGGCTGGGTCCAGCAATAAGTAAACAGAGCCTAAGTTGCCCTCATAAAGGCACAGTTCTGATGAGGAGATGTGATCAAAAGATCACACCTACTGGTATGTGTGTGGTAAGTCACCTGTCACCTGGGGTAATGAGATCATTAAAGACCCGATGTAATCAGTGGTCAGGGAGGTTTCCTGGGGAGGACAGAGGACTGATATTTGTGCTGTGACTTGAAGATGATGAGACATTCATTGGAGAGATTCAGGCAGAGGAACAGTGTGTGCAAAGGCCCTGAGGCAGGAGGAAGCAAGGTGTATCTGGGTGGAAAATGGTCAGAGGGCTCTAGGATGTGGCAAGCTTCCAGCTACACCACCACCTGCCACTCTGTGCTCTCCTGTCCCCACTGCTTGCTTGTACATCACACTGGTCTGGCCTACTGAACCCAGATTTGGCCTGAGAAGCTGTCTTAACCCAGGTAGCACTAACAATCAATTGACTTTGGTAACTGAAATAACATGCATCTAACATCCCTATGATAACGTTCCATTTGTGCCTCTTGAGACTAATTCTATCACTCTGACAGCCTTTTGGTCACTGTTTCATTTTCTAGGCAAAGAAAGAGATGTGGAAGATGCACTTTTCTAGCAGGTGTCCCAGGGCACCCCCCCTTGGCCAAGGCAAGAGGGTCAGTGCCAGGCAGGGAGGGTAAACAGTGGACACAAGGAGACTCAGAACCCAAAAGGCCATACGAATATGAATTATATGAATCGTCACCTTTCTGACTTAGTACACTGTGCCAAAGTGGCAAAGCATTGGGCTCAGTGCCAAGACTTTACACCAGGTAGAATCAAGTAATTGACATGTGACTTAACCAGACAGGGAGGACCTCTGGGGCCAGGGTGAGGGTCAGGCCTTTCAGCTTTGCTGCAACTGCCCCAAGAGAGCAGTGCCCCCAGCTAGAGCCATGCAGAGCTCTGCAAATCAGTTCAGAGGAGGGGGGTCACCCAGTGTGCTGGACCTAGGTCCTGAGGACCCCAGGTTGGGGGACTGGAAGTCAGCTCTCTGACCCTTTAGCAGGGCAAAGAGAAGGACAAAGGAGAGGGAGGAGAGAAGGGGGAGTCAGGAAGAAAACTAGAGGAAATGTGTCAAGAGGAGACAAACACCCCCTGAGCCTGGGAATTCTCTGGAGAGGGTCTGGTCTTCCTATTCAGACTGAGTCTCCCTAAGTGTAGATTTTATGGCTCCCCAGGGCAGGGACTGGGCCTCTCTCCTCAGCTGTGGGCTCCTTCAAGTGGAGACGACGTCAATGTGAATGGTACTTGCTCTTTCTCCTAAGGTCCCAGGAGAGTAACTGGTGGAGCTGAGGAAACCCATAGGCTCCCCAAGAACAAGGGAACATCCTCCCCTCTCAATGCAGATGCTCTGGGCAGGTGACCCACCAGCCGCTCTAATCATGGCCTGCTCCCTTTTCCTCTGCGCCCCAGGGTTCACGGATACCTTCAACATGGACACCAGGAAGCCCCGGGTCATCCCGGGCCCCAGGAGCGCCTTCTTTGGCTACACAGTGCAGCAGCATGACATCGGAGGCAAGAAGTGGTGAGTCCATCGTCACGCCCCTCACACTGCTGGACATTTAGGGACAGAAGCAAGGTCTGCCTCCTTCCTGAGGTGGGAGAGGAGATGAGGCCTCTGCTTGGCGCTCTTAGAGTCCAGGGACCACATGAAATGGTGACAATGCCTGCCCCGTCCTCTTTCCAAGATGGCCTCTGCCTACCCTCCCAGCCTCTTCTACTTCCCCTACTGCCTTCTCTGTGTTCAACACTCAAGTCAACTTGCACTGTTTTCCTTTCTCCAGTTCTCCAAACTTCTTTGCACATGTTGTCACTGCCTGTGATGCCTTCTTCACTCACTTGCTTCCTCACTCACCCCACCTCACCATTCAGATTTGGCTTAATCTCTCTCATATATATATATATATATATATGAGAAAGGAGTATCTGTAAGGTAAAACAGATACTGTAAGTGTAGATATCTGCTACAATACAGACCAATGATTTTTTGGTTTGCTTTGATTTGTTTTTTTTTTAATTATTACAAAAGTTTATTTTTACATCATTTTGCACTTTTATTTTTTCCATCTCGATTGTAATCCCCGCGGGTTTCCCATCACCAAATCATCCGTGTGCCACCACCATAGTCCCGTGCATTTCCCTCCCCCCCCCCATTTTTGATCCCATTCCCCACTCCCCCCCCCATTTTTGATCCCATTCCCCACTCCACCCCCACAAAATGTCTCTGGTCTATGGTTGTTCATTATTTTTGTTATTTTCTCGCCTGGTCCATTATACTCCTGCTATGAGTGAAACCATCCGGTATTTTTCTTTCTCTTTCTGGCTTATCTCACTAAACATGATCTTTTCCAGCTCCATTCAAGTTGCTGCAAGAGACCAATGAATTTTTACATATGTCTCTGCCCTTGTAGTCACCTCCAAGAACACAGTTTAGAATATTTGTTGTTCAAGCCGCTTGAACAGCCCAATCAGTGCCCTCTAGGAAGTCACTTTCCTACTGATCGATCCCATAGATTCATGTTGCCTATTTTTGAACTTCATATAAATGATAAAATGCAGTAGGTACTCATCTATACCTGATCTCTGTGTTATTTACTTAATATAGTATCTTTGAGGTTTAACATATTGTTTAATGGCTCATGCTTTATGCTTCTTCACCAAAGTATAGTATTCCACTCTAGCAACATATCACTTTTTCCATTTTATTGAAATATATTAACATATATCACTCTGTACATTAAATATGGAGCATGATGGTTTGATTTACATATATGTAAATCAAAATATTCCAGTGTATGTTTATTCCACAACTTCTTTACCCATCCATTCACTAATGGACACTGGGCATTTTCATGTCTTATAAATGAGACTACTGTGAACACGAGGGTGCAGATTTCTTTTTAATCAATGTTCTTATTTCTTTTACTATATTCCTAGAAGTACCATTGCTAGATACTATAGTTGTTCGATTTTTAACTTTCTAGGATCCTTCATTCTGTTTTTCAAAGCGGCAGTACCAACCACAATTTATTTATTCCTTGTATTGTTCATGAATATTTGGATTTTTCCCATTTTTGGTTGCTACTAATAGAGATGCTACTAACATTTGTCCATTTGTCTTTTGATGGATATATGCACTTGTTTTTATTAGTCACATACACAGGACAGAATTGCTAAAGAACAGGTGTATGTTGAACTTCGGTAGATCTGTCGAGCTCCTTTTTTTAAAAATGATTAAACTTTACTGGTAACATAAGAAATTTCCAATTGCTCCACATCTTCATCAACACTTGGTATTATCAGACTTTTGTGAGTGTATGGTGGCCTCTCACTGTGGCCTTAATTTGCATTTCTCTAGTGACTTTCTATAAATTTATTGACTGTTTTGGTTTTGTGAAGTTGCCTATCATGTGAGGAGTCTAAATGGCCCTTGCATATTTTAAATTGTGTTGTATAGCTTTTTCTTCTTGGTTTACAGGACTCTTAAAATATGTACTCTGTATTCAAAATCCTTTGTGAGAAAGAAGCATTGTAAAGAACTCCTCCTGACGATGGTTTGCCTTTTCATTTTGTCAGTGGCATCTTTTTATGAGCAGAAATTCTTAGCGTGGATAAAAGTTTAATTTATCAATCTTTTCTATGGTTACTGCTTTTTGTGTGTCATCTCAGAAATCTTTGCCTTTCTTAGGAGGCATAATGATAGTCTCCTCTGTTTTCTCCTAGAAGTTTGATTTTTCACTTGCTTATTATGTTTCATCTCAAATCAGTTTGTGTGTGTGATGTGAAATAAAGATCAAAGCCTTTTTTTTTTCCACATGGAAAACCATGCTTTCCATAACAGGCGATCTTGCACCATACGTCAAAAGATTATATTTTCCCTACTGAATGGTGGTTTCATCTTTGTCAAAAATAAGGTGACCATGGATGTGTGGGTCTGTTTTTAGCCTCCATTGTATTCCATTTGTCTGTTTATCTAAACTAGCAACAATAAGCTTTAAAGTCAGTTTTGAAGTCAAGTAGTGTAAATTCTTCCATTTTTATTTATTTATGCATACAAGAACTGGCTTGTAGACCAGAGATGGCAGGGGTGGGGGTGGGGAAGAGCATGAGAGGATTCACCAGAGACAGAGTGGGGAGCAGAACAGGGGTATCTACTGAAATACTCCGCAGAGTGGAGCTGTGGTGGGACAAGAAAGTCTGCTGTGCCATGCGGGTTAGCTCCCCGACCAGGGAAAGAACTCATGCCACAGTGGCTGGTGATAGCTTGATAGCCTGAGACTTTAACTCTGGCACACCCAGGGAGGTCCTCAAATTTGTTTTTCTTTGACAAGTTTGTTGGGTTACGCTGGTTCCTTTGTCTTTTCATATGAGTTTAGAAACAGCTTGCCAATTTTCTCCAATCAAGCTTGCTAAGATTTTGGTTGGAATTACACCGCATTTATCGATTAATGTGGAAAGGAATTAAATCTGAGTAACACCAAGTCTCCCAATCTATGAACATGTGTAGCCTGCCATTTATTTAGTTTTTGAAATAATTCCTTTCAATAATGCTTTGAAATTTTCACTAAAATTCTTACACATCTTTCATAATGTTCATTCCTAAGTATCTTATATTTTATGCTGATTAAAATGGAATGTTCATATATCATTTTCCACCTTTCATTTTTCACCTTTTTGAAGTACTTTTTGAAGTTGTTACCATGTTCATTTAAAATATATTCTACGGCCCTCCCTGGTGGCGCAACGGGTTAGGACACAGCACTTCAAGCTGGCCACAGCCTCAGTGCTTACACCTCCAGGCCAGGCGGGGATTGAACTCATGCTGAAGTGGCTTTAGCTTCTCAGTGCTGTGCTTTAACCCGCTGCGCCACCAGGGAGGGCCCCTACTCATCTTTTTCAACATAACAAAGTTATTTCAAACCCCTTGTTATAATATCTGGGTCATTTCTGGATCTTCTTCCAGTAACTATTTTATCTTATGACTATTAGTTACTATTTCCTGATTCTTTGTTTAGTAACTTCATGGTAATTTTGGTTAACATCATGAACGATGCCTGAGAGGCTATAGAGTATGTGACTTCCTTCAAAGAGTGCTGAGTTTAGTTCTTAGAAGCATTTAAATGCTGCTCAGATCACCTAGCTTTTACCTAGTTTGGGGTCTGGCTACATAGCTTCCAGTTCTGCCTCACTCCGAGGGTGGAGTCTTCACTTCTAAGGCGTGGGATTTTCAGGGTCACAAAAAAAGTTCTTCATTCTGACAGGGAAAGAACGCTAGTATGACCCAAGCACTGAACAGCCTCTGAAAGCTCTGCCCCATACTGTTTGCTGACAGTCTACAGCGTCTCACACTACGCATGCTCAGCTTCAGCCAGCCACGGACCTGCGGTTGACTTTTAGCAGGGTTTGGGGGACTGTGGCTCTCTTCTTTCTGCTTGTCTCTCCCAAATCCTGGTCTTTGCCACCCCAATTCCAATCATTGTTTCCTCCACCCAGAAAGACTGCTACTCTCTGTTTGGGTCCTATTTCCCAGTGCTCAAAAAAATAGTGTCCCCATAGAGAGAGCTGGGGACAAATGGGGACTTAGCCCCTGTGCTTCTTTTCTCAAGTATTGAGCTCTGTATTGATTGCTGTCCAGTGCCTAAAAATAGCTGTTTTTTATATTTTGTCTAGCTTTCATGTTGTGTGTAGCTGGAGTTGAATGTCCTCTTTCATATGCATTTATCAAATTAGATATCATATGTCTGACCATTTCTTTCCATCACTAGACTAGAAGTCTGTGTATAGGACCCCGCAGGTCACTTTTTATAACACTTATCAAACTGGATAGTAATTTCCTGTTTCACTGTCTTTCTTCCTAAAATAAGGGTACAATCTGTGGCATTTAGTAGATGCTCAAAAGAACAGACTTTGAAAGACTGAATTAATGATTTGAACCTCTCCCAACCACCCCAGGCATAAAATGCACATTTTTTTTCTACAAAATCTCAAGGATTACATATTAAATGGAATTGCCCATTCTGAGATAAAACTTGTTTTGGCCAATATTTGCTTAGTAAGCATCTGTTAATAAATTCTAGACTCTGAAAACAGTGATGTAAGTAACGGATGCTTTCACTCGTAAGCAACTCACGAACCAGTTAGGAAGCAATACTAAGATCCTTGAAATAATATTAAAATAATAGAAGACAAAATATGACCTGGTATTATGTTCATCTCTATAAGGACACTTTATCTGAGAGGGTTTTGTAGATCCTTCTCCTGCCTCAATGGCCTTACACCCCCCCACCCCCACCCAGGCCTTCTCTCTGATGGAGCAGGTCACTCCCTACCTCATGGGGGGTCGGCCACTTAGGCCCGCAGCCCACCTCCACACTGACCACCAGCCTCTCCTCCTTGCACCGGAGAGCTGACAGCAGTGTCTTGCTCACAGCAGAAACTTAGCCAGAGTCTGAATGGACAAACCTTGTGCCTGTGCCTCCCTGGAGGCATCTTTGATGCTGAACTTAGATAAGCAGAGAGGCACATAGAAGTGATTCCTGGTCACCTCTGCTGACCCAAGTGCAGCCATACCATCAGCTTTCTAACTGGTGCTGCAGGAGGGCAGGGTCCCCACATCCCAGCCACTTGCCCTCAGCGTGTTTATGCCACACTGGGCAAAGAGAAACAGAGAGGTCTTGGAGCCCCAGGACTGAGTCTGAGGCATAACAGACAGCAGCAGTAGGACCTCTCGGGAGTCCCGACCCTCACTCCTGCAGGCCCACTGCTTATGCTCCTGGATCGCTTCCCCTCCCTGCTTCCTGCTTTGGCCTTCATTTTTTTCTGATGTGTAGACAGCATTTCAGGAGAGACAGAGAGGACCCTTTGGATGCTGAGAATGGGAGGTCGATGCCAGTGTCACTTAAGAGTGGTACATGCTGAGCCAGCGCCAAAAGAAGGACAAGAACAAAACACACGTAGGAGGGAGGCTTCGGGGGAAGCTCTCCCAGCCGCCCTGCACCTCTGCTCATGTACAAAATGAGAATGAACTTACCCATTTCAGGGTGCTAGGCAAGATCAAAGAATGCCCAGAGGGTGAGTATATTTTGTAATCAGTAAAGCAAGAAGTGGAGGGCTCAGTTTCGTGCAGCCAGCAAGCAGCCAGACTAAATATCAAACTTGACAATTTGGTTGAGAGGCTCCCACTGACACAGGCGCTTCCTGCCTGCTGGGTGTGGACCCGGATTCCAGCCTCTAAGGCAGACCCAACACACCTTTGTCAGCATCTCCCGGGCCTGTAGTGGGACCAGAGAATCTATGTTGTAAAACGTTCCCAGGAGGCCCAAGCAGGAAGACAGGGGCTTCTGAGGACCACCGTCCCCATTATGGGAGCGAGGTGTCAACAGGAATCATCTCTCCTCAGGCCCCGCCCAAAAACCCAGTCCCAATGCTGCCTAGAGATGGGCCCACTAGCAGTCTCCCACACCAGCGCAAGTGGGGGCTGGTCCCCCTTTACCAGGCTGCCAGAATTCTGGGACATTGTCCACCAGACTCTGGTAAACAGCTGGAGGATGAGGGAATAACCTGGTACAGTTGCCACTTTGCTTTACTAACTCCTCATCTTCTGTTCTTTGCACCCCCAAATCAATGTCATCCCAGTGCAGGCAAAACTGACACTACACCCTTGCTTCAGACATCTTGAACAGTTTTCCACACACCTTGGTTTTAGCAACAATAACAACACACACAGACACTCAAAAAGGAAAAGAGAAAACAAATTCCTCTTGGGCTGAGTATTCTTTGCTCCTGTTTTCTAAGCACTTGTGTATTTTCAGAGAAACTCAATCCACATGACTCCAATGCATGTACATTGAAATCATTAAGTCAGTTGGTTTTTCAGACCATCTGCTATTCCAGAAGCTCCCGTTAGGGTTGGTGAGGACACCTCTGGGCCTTTGGTCCCTAAAGCAGGAAGCCTCCTGGTGCTGAGAAAAAACAGAACTGGACCCCACAAGATTCCGATTTGTCATCAAAGCTCTCCCCTCCTGGAGAGAGGAGCTCAGCTCTTCACCAGACAGAGTCTTTACCGCCTGACCTCCAAGGTCTTGGCACTGAGGAGCCTGACAGCTCCCAAGGGCTCCACCACAGACCCCTTCGGGACTCTGAGCTTGAAGGGCAGAAACCACAGTGACATGCTAAGCTACAGTGTCAGGGATGTGGGTAACTTGTAAGGGAAAGAGCCTTGTTCCCACTGCACAGGTCAGGCGACCAAGACTCTGAAATGACACAACTAGCAAGTTCCTGAGCCAGGTCTGGGGGCCCAGATCTTAAGCCCAAGAAGACACAGAACAGGATCAGCCACAGCCCCGGTGCTGGTTGGGAACCTGTTCTTCTCCATGGTGTCCTCCCCACCAGCTCCACTGCTGGCCTCCTGACAGCCAGCTGTGGCATCCAGGCCCAGCACCAGCACTATGGCACATTGAGCCAGCCTGGGAGGAAGGGCAGGTGTAGGTTCCCCGTATGCTGAATACCAAGAAGGAGCACACAAAGGATCACAGGAGTTCACGAGAGGGGAGTGAGCCCCTAACTCAGCGGGACTGGGCGGCTAAGAGGGTCAGGAAGGAATGGGCTTCCAGATGGCTGAGATTTCCATGCTCAGAATGGACATGGCTGAGAAGAGTCTAGCAGATGGAGGGCACAGAATGCGTAAGAATACAGAGTGGGAAGGAGACTCCAGGGTTGGAGGAAGGGCACCATCCCATGTGGCTAGAGAACACAGTGTCGCAGCAGAGTCAGGAGCCTAATCCTCGGGCAGGAAACATACCAAGAGTGTAACAGGGTGGTCCCTAGGAAAAGGGGAAATTCCAGGTTCCCTGCCCCACCCAGAAGGAGGGTGGAGCTGAGGAGTGAAAAAGAGAGAAAAGAAGGAATCAGAGAGAAGGCAGCAGGATGGAGAGCCGGAAGGAGATCTGAGGAAGCCACATGGAGCAGCAAGCATATGATGAAGAAACCGGGCTTGTTTCCTGACCCTGAACTGGTAAAGGCAGATGTGGGTGAGAGACCTGCAGGGAGGTGACTACGGCAGTGTTTATATTGATTTTGATGTTGCTCTTTTCCTCCCAGATTTGTCTGGCCATTTCTGACCCTTTTCCATGGGTCCCGGCCAGAAGGTGCTTTAGGCTTGTGGCAGCTTTCAGGCCTTGCTTTGGGCCACTCCCTTTTGGGTGGACTTTTGCCCACGAGGGGATGGGTAACTTCAGGTGTTTGATTTAGACATTATATTTTTTGTCTTCTGTATTGTATACTCACTGTATTAAAGTCCTTTTTCATTGAAGTTTTATATGTTTTCTCTTGATGTAGACGATGGCAGAACCCACTTAGAGCAGGCAGCTTTGGGGCTTCAGCGCCACCCCTCTTTCCCTGTCCTGTAATAGATTTGGTGTCCTAAAACAAGAGGACCTTAAATACCAGAGTGGGGGACTGTAGCTGAGAGTTAATGGGCAGCCAGTGGGGGTTTTAGAGCAGAATGGCTCACCAGAGCGGTCATTTGTTGGGTGATCAATTTGGCCACCACGTGGCGAATGGAATTAAAAGAGGAAAACTTGGAGTCTGGTGAAAGGCTGCAGAAGCATAGATGAGTGGTAGATCCTAGGGGTGGGAATTAATGAGGAGACCTGCTTTATGAGAGTCAGCCATTCATTCATTCATTCATTGTTGTGGAAAGCTTGTGCTAAATCCTAATAAATCAGTGGTGAGCAAAACTGCAAAGTCCTTACCCTGAGCTTTTCTTCTAGTACAACAAGACATATTAGTCTGTTCGTTGTCTGCCAGATGGTGATATATGCAAAAGAGGGTATGGGGGCTTGAGAGTAATAGATGAGAGTGCAGGCTGCTACCCTGTACAGGTTGTCAAGGAAGTCCTCCATGCTAAGGTGCCAGCGATCAGAGACACCAAATGAGGCAGTGAGACAATCATGGACCCCTGAGAAAAGAATATTCCAGAAAGTGTTAGGGCCGTTGGAATATTCAAGAAACAATGAGCAGGCCCACTGGTGGCACAAGGGATTGAAGCACAGCTCTACGAAGCTAATGGCAGCCACTGCAGCATGACTTTAATCCCCGAGCAGAGAGGTGACCCACATGGCACAGCAGACCTCCGCTGTCTCGCCCACTGCTCCCTTCAGCAGCGTATTTCAGTGGATCCACCTGTTCTGTGCCCCACTCTGTCTCTGGTAAATCTTCTCATCTGTGCACCTCTAGCCTGTACCCCAGTTCTTGTATGCATAAATAAATACAATAAATCTTTTTAAAAAGAAAGAAAGAAGCAATGAGTGACTAGAGCAGAGTGAGCCTGGACAAGAACAAAAGAAGTCAGAGACAAAACAGGATGAGAGATGATTGAGGATACTTCTTGCTGGGAGATAGTGAAAAAGCAGAAAAGCAAAAACCAGCAATAGGAGACAGACTTTGGACAAAAGGGTGAGCTAAACATTGGATATGTGTGTTTGAAATACCAGAGGGGCAGGGATGTCTGGCTATCGGGGAGATCGGGGTGGAGACTGTGCATTGGAGAACTACATTCTCAGGGAGAGTTGGAGAGAAGAAAGGGGGTCTGGGGCAGAGCCCTGGAGTGCCTAAGGGTGTGCGCTGGGAGAGGGAGAGAGACCAGTCAAAGGCAAGAACTGAAGGGGGTGTGATGGCCAGAGGCAGAGGAGGGGAGATTTGTGAGACAGAGGAGATGAAGGTGTTCCTGCCCTGTGAGGCCTGGTCAACCAGTGGAGAGGAAGCTGCAGCCACAAACCCCTCTCCCCGAAGCTGCAAAGGGCCCTCGCTGGAGAGGCTGCAGCACAGGCAAACCTCTGCTAGGCTCTGAGCCCTTGGAGGTGTTAGGGAATGCGTGACATTCACGTGCACA
>NW_004567124.1:4380007-4383367 GCF_000260355.1 Condylura cristata
CATGTGGGTCACCTCGGGGCCGCGGTTCGAACTCGCACTGAAGTGGCTGTGGCCAGTTTGCAGTGCTGCGTCCTAACCTGTTGTGTCACCAGGGAAGGCCCCCGAGAACTCACTTTTAAGCAAGTTTCCTGGTGGTGCCAGTGCAGGTAGTCTTGGGACAGCACTCTGATGGCCACGGGCTTGGAGGCTTCCCCACATCCCAGGCTGATGACAACAGATAAAATGAAGATGCCTGGACTGGCTACTCACTGCAGGAGAAGTCTGGACTGCAGAACCCCACATCGTGGTCCCCTCCCCTACCCAGCCACTTCCCAAGCCGGGGCACCTGAGCACGTCACATCCACATAGCAGACCCCACTTTCTTCATCTGAAAAACAGATGGTGTGTGACGTGTCTCGATGGGCAGAAATTGGAGAAGTCAGCTGCCCACACTGCCTACCCCCTGAGAAAGGCTATGGTGTCAGGGAGAGGTTTCGAGGAAAAGGACCCCTGGGGCTTTTTTGGGCAGAAAGACAGATCTTACCCCAGCCCTGCCTTCCTCCCAGCAACTGCCTCTTGTCAGGCTTGCGGTGGCCTCGGCCACGGCTGCTGCAGAGATCTCACTGGGGGACGTGTCCGCTCTTTTCCTGGCTTGGGCCCGCAGGGTAGACTCCCAACACCACAGCACATAAATGCCCTCTACTATTTTCTCTTGGAACAAATAAAATCTGGCACCATGACTCATTCTGGTTAAAGAATAAATCTCTACAAAAGCAAAGCCCAGGATGGGATGAACCACCCCATGCAGGAGAGGGGGAGGAGGAGTAAAAACTGCATTCGTGGGGAAATGCTGACCCAGGGCCCCAGGCCAAGCCACCCAGCAGACCCTGGCAGGCAGTGCAAGCACAAGAAGAGCCACAGAGGGCAGGCGAGTGGAAACCCACAGTCATCCTCACAGACAGGAGCTGAGCACCTTCAGGCCCTTAAAAACACAAAGCAGTTCAGGGCGCAGCCAGGAAGCTAACAGCAAGAATTTCTGGGGGTGCAGGCATTTAAAATGCAGCCTGCAAAGGGCTCCCAGGCTCTCTGCATCTCCGGGTGATTTTGATTCTCTTCTTTTCTTGCACTCTCATCTGCTCTCCCCACCTCTTTTTCATGCCAAACCAACAGAGGTAAGTCCCAGAATGTAAAGAGTATGTCACCGAGGGATCAAGTAACCTCTGACAGACACACAAATGGTTCAAGCAGAGACAGAGTGAAGGTCGGTCCTCAGGACTATAGAATGTTCTCAGTGCTGAGCTCAGAGAGGCAGGAGGCCAAGCAGTGCATGCTTTGGGGATAAGACGCACCACCTCAGCAGTGGAAACGCTGAAAAGAACGTCTCCTGATTACTAACCTCCAAAAAATAAAATAAATTTAATTTGGGCAGTTCAGGGAAGCCGAAGGGATTTGCCAACTCAGCATCTCTCCCCACTGCCCTCCCCCACCTCCCCCAGCCCCTGTCCTCTTCCACCTCCCTCCCTTCTCTGCTAGCACACCACTGGTTCTGTGACCCCAAGGTCCTTCCAAGGTCCAGCGCAGGACGGGGAAGGGGAGAGACTCACGTGACGTGGAGAATCACTTTCTATAATTTCATTGGTTTGACTCTTCAAGACATAGTTTTTTTGTTTTTTTTTTAGATTATTTATTTATGCATACAGAACTGGGGTACAGGCCAGAGGTGTGGGGGGTGAGACAATTCACCAGAGGCAGAGTGAGGAGCAGAACAGGCCGACTGACGAAGTACACTGCTGAGGGGAGCAGCAGACAGGTCAGGAGAGGTCTGCCACACTATCAAACTCACACTGAATTGGCTATGGCTCGCTTGCAGTGCTGCGTCCTTACCCACTGCGCCACCAGGGAGGGCCCAAGGCATAGTTTTTAATCGCTTTGAGGTACTTGATGGGCAGTGGTCATAATGGACAGCAGAGGAGGGAGGAGAACAGCCAGCTTCCCAGAGATGTCACTCACCTATGGCCGACTCTGTGTGAACTCAGTGCAGCTATATGATGGGGATTCCAGCATTCCTATGGAAAACCACAGAGTGACCAAATAGTTTTCGGGTTATGTACAATTAGAAAAACAGAACAAAGTCCTCGATTTGCTTTTTCACATGAGTTGAATTGTGACCAGTCACTACTTTCCCTGCCCCTGTTTTCTCCAGGCTTGTGTAGAATACCCCTTCCAACTTCCCTCAACACCGTCATGAGCCATCAACAGCTCCCCCAGTGCCAGACCTTTCAAGAACCTCTTCTCCCCTTCCACACAGCAGCAGCACAGACCATGCCACACAGACCATCTGGGCAAGATTTCTGTCATTTTCTGTGCAATTCCTAAATCCTCTCCACTCTCCTTCATGAATCATTTCTTCTTGGTTCAGCTGGGATGAGTCATCCCAAATCCATAGTGCAGAGACACATGGAGAGAGTGTTGTAGAAAAGCCAAGTAAAATAACTGGAAACTAACCTAGGAAAGGAGAAGATACAGAGCTAAGAGAGCAGTGAGGGGGAGCACTGGGTGCCCCCAGGGTAAGGGATTGCCTTTCCTCTGTCCTGGGACCCCCGGTGCTTGGTACAGGCCCTCAGAAGGAACAGAGTGGTGAGACCCATTCTTTCAGGGGAACTCAAACCTAGATGTTCCTATAAAGGTTCGGGGGGGCAGTGATACATGTGGGAGAGCTCAGCTGAGGTTCCCCGGCCAAGCACCGTCAGGCAGGGGTCAGGTGGGGGTAAGCGGTGACCTGGCCCAACCCAGGTAGCTGGCCCTGCGACAGCAATTCTTCCCCACCCTCCCCTCTGCCTCTTGCCAACCGCTAAGCCAATAACTTTGTAAGGCAAGAAGGGGACAGTCCCACAAATGTAATGACAGTCTTATGTGAGTCCACAGTCTCTTTGTGTCCTTATGGCTCCTCAAAATAAGAATTATGCTGAAAAGGAGCCATGACTTACCACCCAGGAGGGAGAGGAGGGAAATCCATCAGAGCCTTAAGCCAGACAGAAAGCACTTCAAAGGACTCTGCATTGTCAGTGAGTCCCTGATGCCACTCCGGGCCTCCCGGAGGGGCTCAGGGCCACTTCTGTGTGCCTACTCCTCTATACCCCACCCACCCACGCCAGGCACGGGGAGGGGACGGGGGAGTGAGGTCTCTTAGTCATCTAGGTGACAGGTGGGTCACCAGCTTCTGTGTGTAGCAAATCCCTCAGTTTCAAAGAGGAACTGCTGTCTCTCTCCAGGGTTGTGAAAATTAAGTCGACGTCAGAGGAAGCATCTAAGCACAACCTCTTAAGCATGATAAAATCTAAATAGAACAGAGTCTCCTGTGAAAGCTTAAAAAAAAAAAAA
>NW_004567124.1:4383922-4386081 GCF_000260355.1 Condylura cristata
AGGAGAGGTCTGTTGTGTCATGTGGTCACCTCGGGGGCAGGGATCAAACTCGCATTGAAGTGGCTGTAGCCAGCTTGCAATGCTGGGTCCTAACCCGTTGAGCCACCAGGGAAGGCCGGGCCTAGATTTTTTAACATGTTCGGGTTCTAGAACCATAGACCTCATCTTTTTGAGGGGCCTATGAGTTCTCCTGCCCTCACAAGCCAAGGTTGAGGACCATGCTTCGTTCTTCTTTAAGGCCACTGTCTCGGCATCTCAGGAGATGCTCAGTCACTATTCCTTGAGCTGACCTTACCCAAGCTCTCCTTTCACAAAGGAAACTGAGGCCAAGGAGGTCAAGTGCTCACCTCAGGTCACTTAAGCCATCTGGGCGTTAGATCAGAGTTAACCACAAACATGTCAACAGCTCCAAGACGAGAAACATCTGTCCTTTTACCCCAGGTCCTTCTCCACTTTTTCTATTATCACCTCAGTCCATGAAGCAAGTGTTCTGGAACCTGGGAGTAACTGGTGAGATGTGCATCGGTCTCTGCCTAAAGAATCTGAGCCTTGTTTTCTTCTCCTGTCAAACGGGAAAAGCTCTCCTTACCCATTCGTTCCTCTGCTTCCCTTCCCCCACCCCAGCCCACTGGCCTGGCCTCCGGCACAATGACATGTGCCATCCTAATGTGAACTGCAGGAAACCCGCCCTCCCAGGGTGCCAGCAGCGGTTCTAAGACCCCTTCCTTGCTACCAAGCAAGCTCTGAGGAGCTGTCAGCTTGGCACATACCCAGAAATTAAAACTACACATTTCGCTGAGAAACATCTTCCCAAACTGTTGCTGTGTTTATATTTCGTTTTCAGAGAAAAAGGTTGTTATAAAACTGGGAGCAAAGCAAAATAAGACAAAATTCCCAGCATGGCTTGGAAAAACAAGTGAGAATTTATCAGGCCTTTTGAAAAGAAAAGGGGGCATAGTTACACTGTGTGCTTATCCTCTTTGGGAGACCAAACCACAAGCCTGCTTCCTGGGGAGCACCCTGCCTTTGGTACCCCAAGGTTGGTGACCAAAATGCAGAGGGGATTCAGCAGAGTTCAGCCAGACACCTCAAAAAGCAGAGTGAAGACGCAGCTTATCTTTGCAAATTAAACAGCCTTTTCCCTCTGTTCACCTGTTTGTTCATTCAATAATTATTGAGTCTTAAATGCCTTCAGGGTACTTTTACCAGCACTGAAGGGTAGAGGTGGTGTTAAAGATAGCTCTCACACTCTCTCTCTCTGTGCTATTTAGAAGCAAATTTTCTAAAGGAGAGAAAAAACAGACAAGTACAAACAAAACTCCATGGGAATTGAGAGTGTGCATCGTGAAGGAAGGCATCAAGGAAGGCTTCCTGGAGGAAGAGACACTGAGAGTAGATGGAATAGGGCCTATGAAGAGTTTGATCTAGAGGGCTGCACTCACAGAGGCAAGAAGAGAGTGCCACGTCTGATGAGAAAAGGACCCTATGAAGCTGGCATTAGGTGTGAGAAGGGCAGGGGCACTGAGCTGACCAACGCAGGATGGTCACAGTTAGTCTTCACAGCCAGAAGATCAGGTTCTTATTTTCCCTCCAAAAAGATCAAGAGTATGCTTTGTGGTCACCTTCCCTCACTCTTCCTTCTTGTGTTGTAAGCACTTCTGAAGCTTAGGGAAAAGTGCTGTTTGGATGCAAGCTGAGGTGGACACAAAATTTCCAGGAACAAAGCAGAGGGCCAAGCTTGTGAAATCAACAGCTGCGATGATGCTTGGCAGCAGGCTCTATGCCCAAGATGACAGGGGCTGGCTACTAGCAGCCAGCCTGCAGAGACACGCGCCAGGCCTTCCTACCCACCGCCGGCTCTGCTCCTTGTTCGAGGGGGGGTGTTGATGTGTTGGGGTTGCTAAAAGGCTGGTACTGAGGAAAAAACTTTTTAAGCACCTAAACAGCTTTTTTTAAAAAAAAAAAGAGATTTACTTATTTGTTCATACAGAACTGGGGCACAGGTCAGAGTTGCAGAGGGTGAGAGGATTCACCAGGGACAGAGTGGGGAGCAGAACAGGCAGATCACGAAGTACACTGCTGAGGGGAGCAGCGGGCGGGTCAGGAGAGGTCTGCCTCGCCATGTGGTCAACTCCGGGGCAGGCGGGAATCGAACTCAT
>NW_004567124.1:4386181-4391780 GCF_000260355.1 Condylura cristata
CAGGGAGGGCCTCTAAACAGCTCTTAATAGGAAGATGCTGAGACTCTTTAAATATCCATCAAGAGGAGAATGGCTAAAAAGAAAGTATAACACCACACAGCTAGTCAAGAATGAAACAGTTATAGTATCCAGCCATACCAGGCCCACCTCTTTACTTTCTATGTTAAGAAAGTAAATGGGAGGGAAAAAAAGAAAGCAAATGGGGCTCTGGCTCACAGCCCACCACCTTTTCTTCCCACCTAAGGTCTCTCCTGACAAGTTCACTCCAGCCAAGCTCTGGCCACACCCCAAGCAAAGATGTACTCCTTGGCCAGCCCCATCAGTGAGTTGAGCCACCACCAGAAAGAAAGGCCCCAGGAAGAGCTGTCCTGGACTGTTTGGCAACCAGTTTTCAGATTGGGGGGACATGGAAAGCCTCATTGGAGGGAGATGTTGGGGCAGAGTCATAAATGATGGCTTGGCTGTGTGTTACCTTCTTAACAGTCCTGATAAAAATGGGACCGACAGAGCGGCTAACAGCCCTGCAAGCCAGCTGTGCCAACAGGTTAGATTTTTACCAGGCTGGCTTTGGGGCTTTGAGTCCAGCGAAAGGCACTGACCTCCTCAGTATTGCTTGAGTAGGCAGAGCTCCACAAAATTGATTACTGAGTAGTATTCCATTGTATGCATATACCACATTTTTTGACCCAAGTCATCTGGTTTGGGGCATTTAGGCTGTATCCATATATTAGCTATCATAACTAGTGCTGTATGTTTTTGTGACCTCTAGGTAGATCCTTAGGCATGGAATTGCTGGGTCAAATGGTAGCTTCATTTCAGTAGCTTGAGGAACTCCCACACAGAGTTTCCATAGGGGTTATATATTTAAAGCCCTTACAAGCACTGGTATTATACTAATCAGGGTTATCCAGAGAAACAGAGTGAAAGACACACACACATACACACTCATATATATGAATCTACACATACACACGTACACACACCTTCGCATGCACACACACACATCCACAGTGAGATCTATTGTAAGGAACTGGTTTACCCGGTTATGCAGGCTGGCAGGTTCCCAGATCTGCAGGGTGAGTCAGCAAGCTGAAGATTCAGGAGAGCCACTAGGCAGTTCTAGTCTGAGGGCCCAGCCCACAGGCCAGAGACTTGGGGAGAGCTGATGAGAACTTGAACCCAGAGGGGGAGAAAGCTAATGCCAGGCAGTCAGTAGGAATAATTGCTGTTATTAGGAGATACTGAAGCTTTTTATCTGTAGGCCCTTCAACTGATTGGATGAGGCCCACCCACATTGCAGAAGACAATCTGTTTTACTCAATATATTGATTTAAATATTAATCTCACCTAAAACACCATCATAGATAGACCCAGAATAATGTTTGACCAAATGTCTAGACACCCATGGCCTAGTCCATTCAACACATAAAATTAACTATTATGGTATGTGTTTGTCCAAAACATACACAAAGGATTCCCAACTCTGATGAGGCTTTGACAAAGACAGGGAGAGTAGCGGGCAGGGGGGTGGGGGGCCTCATTTTTCCCAGGTGTCCAGGCTTGCCCAACATGTCAATCACAAGTCCCTCCAACCAGCCCAGGAAAACCAGCAGGTGCTGCGTGTCCACTCCGAGAGGTGCCCAGCAAGTGCTCCCCCCACACTTGCCCTCCAACCAGAGAGGCCCCAAGGCCCCCAGTCCCAACACTCATGTCTGCTGTGCTCAGCATTTCCCCAGCCCCATCTTGAACCCATTAGCTGCCATACTGCACTAGCTGGAGGAGATTACATTTTCCATGGAGAGGGAGAGAGGAAGCCTCACTAAAGGAATAGTCCCTCCTTTGTTCCCTTGAGTTGTCTGCTTCTCAAGTGGAACTCCCTGCCTGATGCCCTTCTCTGACTTCTGGAAAGGAAATGAGTCAAAGAGAAAGAAATAGAACACAGGGCTTAAGTGAGTTTGGGAGGTGGAGGGGTGCTGGGGAAGAGGAACAGGTGAGGAAGGACAAAGGACGACAGAGGAGGGGGCAAGAAGCTTCTGGAAGCCGGCCAGCTGGCTCTGGGGAGGGCAGCTCTTTCCCCATGCTGGGAGAGGCCCTCCCCAGAACCCGGCTTTCTGGACCTCCAAGCCCTTCCCAACAGTGGGCGAGCACTGGACTTGGAGTCCCCACTCTGAAACCAGCCAGTCTCTCTGCAGATTGGTCAGACTCCCTGTGCAGCCTTTGACACCAACTGCCCTTCTGGCTGTCCTGTGGAGGTCAAATGCAATTAAAGTCACCAAGTCTAAAATAAAATCAGTGCTCAGTGGGTTTCCCAGGATGTGAGGTCCAGGCTTTACAGAAAGGGGCAAAGTGGCTGCCTGGGAGGGAATTAAGCCCCTATCTTCCCTCTCCAAGGCAGTCTGTGCTGGCCTCTGGACTCGGGACTTCCTCCCAGGTAGGCCAAGTGTTGCAACTGTCCTCCTTCTTTCCCCAAGCATCCGGTAGTCTTTTCGTGCCCCTGGCCTTCACTCCCCCATCTGGAAAGGAGCTAGCTGCTCTCACTTCCCTCTCCAGGCACAGTTAGTAGAAGCCCGAGCTGAGGCCCGGCCCTGCCTTCAGGCTTCCTGTCTGCCTGGCTCCGGAGTCCGGGGCACCAGTCTTCTCTGAGACAGCAGACAAGGCGTCTCCCTGCCCTGGGCATCCAGTGCTCACTGGTACATGACAAGACTGGCCCAAAGCACCTCCAGGTTTCCTCCCAGCACTGACCCACTGTCAGGTCAGTTACCAGGTAACCAGAAACATCTGGAGTGGAGGGTTCCCCATCCAAGTGGCTTTGGAAATGGGATGCACTTAGAACAAAAGGATTTCTGTTCCCACAAGGCTGGGCCAGGAACAGTATTACGCATTTAGCTAAACAACCAGAGGGAAATCATGTACATGGTGCCTGGGAGTCCACCCACTGCTCACACTGTAAATATATTCCCCAGATGGAGCCTGAACAAGGAGACGAATCTGTTCCTCTCTCACTGGTCTCACATGTTCCTCTTATAGCATGGTAATATATGGAATTTCTAAGGATAATGTTTTAACTATGTATTTTTCTTTTTTGCTCTACATACTCTAGTGATAATGTTTTCAGTATGAGTAACTGAAAACTCAAACAAGTTTTATAATATAAAATAGTTATAGTTTATAGATCTGAAAATTCCAGCAGAAGTTCAAGCTTCAAGGCTTCAGGTAGAGTTCGATACAGAGATTCATAATATTATCTGAATTTCAGCTCTTAGTCTTTATATATATTTATTTATTTATTTATTTATTTATTTATTTATTTATTTATTTATTTATTTAGGGCCCTCCCTGGTGGCACAATGAGTTAAAGCGCCGCATTATGAAGCTCTACCAAGCCACATCAGCACGAGTTCGATCCCCGGCCAGGATGCTGACTCACATGGCGTGGCAGACCTCTTCTGACCCACCCGCTACTCCCCTCAGTAGTGTACTTCATGAATCTGCTTGTTCTGCCCCCACTCTGTCTCTGGTGAATCCTTTCACTGCCCCTGCACCTCTGGTCTGTACTCCAGTACTATATGCATAAATAAATAAATCTTTAAAAAAAGATCTACATCTCTAGGATACAAGTCAGAGGTGCAGGGCAGTGAGAGGGTTCACCAGAGACAGAGCAGGGGCAGAACAGGCAGGTCTATGAAGCATACTGCTAAGAGAACAGCGGGCATGACAGGAGAGGTCTACTGAGCCATGTGATCACTTCCGGGGCCGGGGATCAAACTCCTACTAAAACAGCTACAGCCAGCTTGCAATGCTGCTTCCTAACCCGTTGTGCCACCAGAGAGGGCCTCAGCTCTTTATCTTGAGGCTTCTCTATCACTCCCCCTCTCAATACATAAGCTTGATCAGTTTGCACCCTTCACTGTCACAAGGGGGTGGCCAGGGCCTGCACCTGCACATTTACGGCATCCAGAGAAGGGGACCGCTTTGGATCCCTGAATTCCAAGAAGAAATCTTGAGAGTCGCTCTGAGTGATGGTGGGGTCATTGAATCGGTGCAATCAGGGTGAAACTGGCCTGTGGGCTGTGTTTTGTCCCTAGAACAGGAGACATACAAACAGAAATGGAGGCTGACGGGAGAGAAAATAAAAACCAGGAAAGCAAGCAACAATGACTTTACGTGAAAACAGGGTCCCTTTATTGAACTTCTATGTGCAAAAAGTGCTCAAGTCCTCAACAGCCCTCTTTCTAGGCATGGAATGTGGAGGTTCCTCTTCAGCCTGAGGCAGTGCCAAGAGTGCCACTGCTAGAGCCTCACAGAAGGCTGGGTCGTGTAGGCACCTCCTTCCCAAGGCCTTCCAGACCTCCATGTGCTGCTGCAGCGGGCAGCAGACATCTCAGCCCTCAGGGAACTAGGGTGCTGGAATATGGGCTGGGTGGTTTGGGGATGTCTGGAGTAATCCATGAGAGCCTCGACCTGAAAGGGAGAGTCCCCAGTGCGGGGTTCCCATACGACAGGAGCTGTGCAGACAGTATACGGGACCACAAAGTAGGGTGGCTGGACTTCTATTTCAATTTATATTCCTTCTGAAGGAACAGGATTACTGATATTTAATACTCAGATCGACAATTGTTACATCGGTAATTATATGTAAACTTACACAAATTGGGGGTCCTTGCCTTTTTTCTAATGGAAGTGTGCAACTTAAAATTTCAGAGACTTGTAGCAGGAGTATAAAGGACCAGGGGAGAAAATAATAACAATGGTGAACAACTATATACCAGAGACATTTTACGGGGGTGGAGTGGGGAATGGGGTCAAAATGGGGGTGGGGGATGCACTGGACTATGGTGATGGGAAGCCCACGGGGATTACAACTGAGATGGAAAAAGGCACAAAATGGTATAAAAATAAACTATTATATTATTTTTAAGAAAGTTTCAGACACTAAAATTGCCTTGAAGGGTGGAATTGAGGAGAAGCAGAAGTCAAGATGAGCCCCTTGACTTCTTGACTTGGGGCCTTGTTGGAAAGGAGGGAGGGAACCAGGGTCCCCTTCTCTCAGCCTGTGTCCTTCTGAGAGTCAAGGAGCCGGGCACCAGGGGTCATGACTGGCCTTCCTCAGTGCCATCTCCACAGTGAGCCTCCTCCCGAGCATGGCCCTGCTCAGAGAGCAGCAGGTGGGGGGTCCTGCAGGGCTGATTCTCCATTCGTGGCAACCCCTCTCCACCCCAGGAAGAATACTGGAGCCCACGGTCCCTGAGTCACAGCCTGTGGAAAGGGCCCCTACTCACCACAACCTTTGGGGTTTGCTGTACTGTCTGGTGCTCACACCACAGAGTATAGGGTGTCCAGGCTCCAAGAGGCACAGGAGGCCCCGAGTTTCAGATGGCTATATAAGGCTGAGGCTACAGGGGGGTGACAGGGCTGCCAGACCCCAAGAGCAATTTGGCTGGTCTGGATGGTGACGCAAACATTTTCCCTGCATCTCGGCAGCGAGACTGAATCATATCCTCAAAACCTCAAGCCCGACAGGCACACGGAACGCCAACACTTCAGAAAGGCTAAGAGGGCTGACCCAGGCCCTCTCTTCACAGCAAAAAAAAAAAAAAAA
>NW_004567124.1:4391880-4393216 GCF_000260355.1 Condylura cristata
AAAAAAAAAAACCACAAAGAAAGCTGCCCCAGGAGAACTAGGCCTCTCTACAACATACTGAGGAGGGTCAGTTCCCTTCTCGGGGCCTCAGTTTCTGCATGGGTACTAAGGGAACAGCAGAGTCCCACGTGACCTCATGGGTACTAGGGGAATAGCAGAGTCCCCACGTTACCTCATGAAGTGACAAGGAGTCCCAAAGAAATCAGGTGTGGGGCCTGAGATGAGACACAGCGGGCTCCCCGGGTTCTTTGGAAAGACAAGCCTGGTCTTGAGGCAATTCTGGATCAAGAGGAACTGGCGGATTTACTGCCAGATTGCCGCCTGCTGGTCTTTGCCAGGACACGCAACTTCTAAAAAGACACAGTCTGTACACGCTTATCTAGATCCAGCTCCTTCGGTCACAGATGCCTTTGACCCCTTAAGGCTTCTCACAGTGACCCTGGGAGGTAGCAAGCGGGAATTGATCCCAGCCAAGAAAGTCCGAAAAGTTCTGTGACCTCAACGTCGCAAGGCAAACTGATGACAGAACCCTGGGACCTCCCCCCTAGATCTAGCCCCATCAAGTCAGACGTTCAGGTCTCTGAGTTCTGCTCTATAAAACGGGATGAGTTTTGAGGAATTGTAAGGCTGTGTAGTGTGCTCTAGAAGACAATGGGGATTGCTATTGCAGGTGCTGGTTTTTCTACACTCGAAACTTTTGGGCTTGGTTCCCCTACAGGCTCTCTGTAAGGTATTCCTCAGAGGCTCTCTTTCCAGATAGCACTGGGAGTCCTCGAGAGGAGAGCCTTCTGGAAGACTCAGTCACAAATCAGGTTGACCTTGAAGCCAAAGTAGTTGGAAAAGCAAGCTTGGAGCCCAGACCTCACTCATAGACTGAATTCTCTCTCTCTCTCTCCCCACCTCAGATTTGGGGGTGGGGGCTGGAAAGAAAGGAACAGCCTTGACCACACAGTCACTAGCAGCATTAAGCAGCCACAACGTACGTCGTCTAGACAAACAGATTTTATGGGTCCAATTAATTTCTGCCAGTCAAAAATAGGCATGCTTAATAAGTGTATATATTTAGAATCTGTCATTATCTGGCCCCCAGGGGTGAAATTCAACTCTTATTTCATAGACTTTTAATTTCAAACAGAGCTCTGTAAACTCCCACTTCAGAACTCACGTTTTTTCCAGAACCTAGACGTGAGCAGGGCAGGGACAAGGGGATTTTACCACAAGAAGCCACTGGAGTCTTGTGTAGCTTGAACCCCTAAGCCAATCAAAAAGTGAGCAATTGTTTCTTCTTCAGACAAAGTGATCGGAAAGCAGTGCTGTGGTGGCAGGGGGGTTGTGG
>NW_004567124.1:4393526-4405518 GCF_000260355.1 Condylura cristata
GACGCAGACAGGGATGGAGAGGGGGCAGGTGGGCACTGGAGGGAAATGTTGCCCACTGTCAGAGTTTCACTTCCATCAGCACTGGTGGTCTGAGGGCTTCTCTGAAGCCCCAGTGTCACTCCCTCTGGTGGACCAGAGGTGAGACAGAGAGGAGGTTTTGCTGTGCCTTAAGGGACCATCCAGGCTGAGATGACATTCACCCCAGGCTCAAAGAAGATGAGTCCCCAGGGCCCAGGACTTTTCATCCCTCCTGTTCAGGAAGAAGTGACACTCACTCTAGAGATAGGTGTTGATGTGAGGCATATTCATGTCTTGCGGCTGCATAACTAACCATCACAGAGGGGGTGGCGGAAATGTATTCTCTCATCGCCCTAGAGACAGGCATCCAAAATCCAGGCTTAGTGAGGCTGTGCTCCGGGTGAAACCTCCCTTGCCTCTCCCAGCTGCCTTGCCTCCAAGCCTCTTTGGCTTGACAGCACTGCTCCAAGCTCCGCCTGGGTCTGCACATCGCCTTCTCTCTGTGTATCTCCTTTGTGTGCCTCTTACAAGGACACCTGTCACGGGATTAGGCCCACCTAGATAACCAGGATGGTCTCATCTTAAGGTCCTTACTTACAACTGCAAAGGCCGTTTTCCAAATGAGATCGCAAAGCCATAGCTGGACAGCTGTCCCTGGCCTCTCTTTAGCCTCACTAGTTGCCTGCCCACCCCTTCCTCCCCCCAAGCAAATGCTTAGTGACTCAGGGGAGGGGACAGCCATGAGTACTAAGGATCAAGCCTCATCGCAGGTCATCACCTGAAAGTCTATCTAATACAGTGAGGAATGAGGCCTCTAGGCCCTGTGCCAGTAGTGACAGGTGGCCAAGAGTCCATGGGCCCAAAACCATCATTTCTTTGCCTGCATGACCCTCCCCATATTAAACAAACTCATATTTATCAAGACTCAGCTCAAGCATCCCTGCTGGGGTGATGTCTGCCCTGCCCCCTCTTCCAGGGACTGCCTCCATCCCATCTGTTGCAGGTCTTGTGGTTTTCATCACCATCTCTTGACAGTTTGGCAATGGCCTGGAGTAGGTCATAGGCCCTGTGAGTTTACACTGAAACCCAGCACCGCCACCCCACAGAGACAAAGGTCGAATCCCAGGTCTGCCTGTGGCCATTATCACTCGATGGGCTCCCTCCCGTGGCCCACTCCACTGTCCCCCAACACCGCCCACTCCCACCCTCTGCCAGCCCAGCAGGGCCCCTTCCACAGCATCTTCACTTGTCTCCCTTTCCCTCCAGGCTGGTGGTGGGCGCTCCACTGGAAACCAACGGCCATCAGAAGACAGGAGACGTGTACAAGTGCCCGGTGACCCACGGGAACTGCACCAAGCTCAACCTGGGTAACTCGGGCCCCAGTCTCTCCACAGAGAGGCCAGCAGCTGGCCAGGGCAGGCAGATGCGAAAGCACATCCGGTCGGCTGTCCTGTGAGGCAACCCAGCTCCTAGCACCACCTTCATGTCACAGATGAGGAAGCTGAGGCCGGAAAGGAAAGTGACTTTCCCACAGCCACATACCTTGTCAGGGGCCAACCCGGATTCAAAGCCAGTGTTTTTTCTGACTCATCCACTGCCCCTCCACATAGGGTTTTCTGTCCACAGGAAAAAATTTCCTGTCTTCTTCTGATTTTGAAATAATCACATGGAGAGCTGACATCCACATAGCTTATGTAACCTTCAGCACATGCCAGGCACTGGTTTATGCATTTTTAGGTACTTTGACTCACTTAATCTCCACAACAACCATATGAGACTTAACCATTTAGCAAAAGAAGGGATGACCACATAGAGGTGAGGGGGCCTGCCCGGAGCCAGCTTGTGTGTTGCTGCTCCAGGATCCCACCCCCGGCGGCCCCTCAATGCTGCCTTTCTGAACCACAGGCTGGATTCCTTGTCGAGGAGCTTTCAGGTGCAGGGGAGATGTTGTGAGCAGCCTCCAGGCCTTCCATGACGTTGCCCAGCCCGCTTCTGGGGAGCACACACTCGTCTTCTAAAGCACTTGGTCCTAAAGATCAGTCAGTGGCCAGACCACCACTGTGTTGTCAGAAGGAAGTAAAAGTTCCACTTGGGCTGAAAAGTCATGACTCCAGGCCTTGCCTTAGAGCACCAGCCTGCTCCAACGCCAGGACTCCCCTCCCCCAGAGTAGTGAGATGGGGTGAGCAAGGGCCAGGTGGGGGGAGATGGCAGAGCTTCAAGAGATAAGCAGATGGATGAAAAGGCCCACATCAAAGAGAAAGCCCAGAGAACCCAGATCCCCGGGGCACAACTGTCCTGCCACGTGATGCCAGACGCTCCTGCCATCCGCATCTGTGTTAGCCCTACAAGTGGGAAATTCAAACCCCAGCGCAGCCAGAACCTTGACTTCAATGAGGGAACAGTCCGGGAGGGGCCTGGCTGGTGGTTCATGAGTCCTATGGTCCTCACTGGCCTGCTAGCAAATTCTTCCAAGCTGGTAGTCTCCTTCGCTGTGTGTCCAGGGACACACACATGCTCTCTCTACACCTCAGCTGGCTCACTGGTATTGTGAGGGGCACTCAGAGCCACTCCACTATGCCCCTAACCTTTAAAAAGCAGCTGGTACATTCCAAGAGCGTACTAGTTAGTGGGGCTGCGGCAGGGAACAAGAAGCCAGGGCTTGCGAAGAGAGGACAGAGCCGGCTGACAAATGAGAAACCACCTCAGGTGGGGTAACCGCTATGCAAAAAACCAGGGTGCTGAGTGAGAGAAACCAGTGTGAAGGGGGTTGGCACTGGGAAGTGTGGTGAGAAAAGGTGGGGAGAGAGGTTTTGCCTTAGCACGGTGGTCAGGGAAGTTCATTCTGACTGGATGACTTTTAAGCAAAGGTCTGCTGGAGACAGGTGATGCCAGAACATATGGGCAAAGGAGGGGCAGGTGCAAAGGCCCTGAGGTGGGAATGAACTTCTGTCAGGGCACAGAAAAAACAGCCCTGCCGTGAGGGCAGAAGGCAGGGAGGAAGAGGAGGGCTGCTTGCATCTCGGAGAACGTTCCTGGTGCAGGTGGGGGAGCAGGCACATGAACTGGTCCTTGAGTTTCTTCTCTTGCTCTGGATTCCATGCGGACCCCTTTTCCCTCCAATGAGGAGCCCCTGCTAGCAGTGAGACCTGAAACTATCAGAGCCTGGAAACGTTCCCAGACTGAGGCATAAGCTGTGCAGCAAAGCGAGGCTTGCCGGGAAGCACTGTACTTAAGCAGTGTTTCTTTCCCTCCTACTGAGGCGAAGACAGGCAGGAAGCCCCCCCAGCAGCTCATCCCCAAGGTGGAAAACGCAGGGCTGGAACCTGAGACCTTTCCAGGCACAAGCCCCCAGAGGGAATGTTCCTTCCTCTCTCCAGGGGAGGCTGAGAGTGAGTTTCAGGCATCCAGGCTGCCATCTACCACTCACTGGGCTTTCTTTCCAACAGCTGTGTGAGGTCAGGGCACAATGACCAGAGATGGAGGACAGAATGTGGGCCTGGAAGGCAGCCCCGTATGTGTGAGGAGGGATCCTCACCCAAACACATGGAGAAAAGTGTCCATCTCTCCTGGTAACAGAGAGACCACCATCGATGGCCCCAATCCTCCCAAGCCAGGAAACATAGGAACTACAGTCACTAAGGCAAGGGAGACAGGGAGGTAAGAGGTGAAGTGAGGGGTGTACCCTTAGAAAGAGGGAGCCCAGAGTTCTCTAAGTTCTGAAGGGCAGAAGTTACAGTGCTCATAGTTCCTCTCCAGAGTCCTCGCTACCACCACACTGCCACCACAAAGGAGAACTCAGGATGTAACCAGGTTCGAGTTCTGGTTCTGTCATTTACCAGTGACTGACCTTATAGAAGTCAGCAGCCCTCTCCACACTTCGACTTCTCATCTCTGAAATGGAAATGGTGGCTCTTGGGTCTCCCAGGACTGACAGGGTGCTTATAGCAGGGCGCTTATGGACGGTACTTTGCAAAGACAAGGCACCATAGAAACACCAGGGTTATTTGTAGCATATTCTCTCTGAGTTGCCTGGACAGACAAAATAGAAAACAATCTCTGTCACTGGTAACATAGCCAAGAGGGGCTGGATTTCAAAAGGAGGCTTACTACACACTGAGGGAAAAACAACAAACACAGCTGCCTCAGCCCCGGCCCACGAAGCAGGCAGGCGTCTGAAGTTCTGGCCTCTGGTCAGCCCAGCCCAGGCCTGCTGGCCTGTGCCCCGAACGGCCCGCTCCCCCCCCCCAAACCCCCAACACCAAAGCAGGCTGGCTCCTCACACTTCTGGTGCCACAAAGCTAAATGCTAAGTATTGTTGGTTGAGGCTTCCCAAGTCCTCAAAAATCACAGCAGGTAAGTATGGGCTCTGGGTTAATGCAAGGCCCAACTTTCTTCCCCCTAAACACACAGTCCCAACGATGTGCCCATTCACCTGTGCACGTACAAACACACACACCACAACACACTTCTGGGGAACTCAGGCTCACATCCTGCCCTTCAGTGACCTGACAGGATGACCTAGTAAAACCTTAACCAGAGCAATTCTATTTAACAGTTCTAATGTATCACAGCCCACTCCTTGCAGCTAGCCACAGAATGACATTCCGGGGTGAGACCTGACACCTCTAGAAGGCTCTTGTCGAGTACTGTTTGCTCCCTGGGAATCAGTTGTCACAAGTCAGCTTAGCTTATCAAATAAATGACCGAGTCCTCCCACACTGGCTTTTGGGAAACCTGTGCAGGACCTCTGCACCGAGGAAGTCGGTCTGGGTGTGGTGAAACACTGGTGTCCCTCAGGATGCCGGGAGGAGGAAAAGCTCCCGACAGCAGGAGCCTCTCTGAGACCCGGTTTCCTCATTTCAGAGGGAGTGGTGAGGAAGCAGTGAGACCAGGTCTCGGCAAGACCTAAGTAAAACAGTGTGCAGACGAGCCAGGGGTCCAGAGGGGCAGGGAGAATCGGGGAGGATGCTGCCTGGCACTGACCTGCCACAGGCACCTCGGTGGCCAGCGGCGACCGCAGGCTCTGGCCAGCGGCCACGGGAGGAGCTGCAGGCTGAGCTTCGCCTTCCCGCCCCAGGAAGGGTCACGCTGTCCAACGTGTCCGAGCGGAAGGACAACATGCGCCTGGGCCTGAGCCTGGCCACCAACCCGAAGGACAACAGCTTCCTGGTAAGCATCACTCACCCACCTCCCCTCCCAGCCCGCTACCCCTCTCCTACCCCTCCCCCTTTTGGGGAGAGGGTGAGGCCAGTGGACCAGGCCTCACACATGTGCCACCAGCTGCCGCCTATGCCATTCCGCAAACCGTGTCCTCCACTTTCAGGGCACAGTAGAGGCAGGACAAAGGATAAACCCCTTTTGTCCAGTGCCTGCCTGCTCCTTTCCACCATGGTTGAGTGAGAACTGTGAGTCTGAGCAATGCTGGGGCTTCAACACAGAATCCTCCTGGGACCGATAGTTCCCAGAAACAACTGTGAGAGAGTTTAGAGGAAAGATGCCCCCAAAACCTCACTGGCCATCTTAAACAGGGCCTGGTCAATCCTGCTTCTTGTCTAGAAGTTTGTTTCTGTTGACAGAGGAGACATGTGGGGTGTGGGGTACCAGGCACCTGAGCAAAGAGACTGGGGTGCTCGGTGACTTGAGAACAGAGTGGCTCGGCTTGGGGAGTCGTGAGATACTTGGACTAGTGGTTAGGACACAGCCCTTCATCATCCCCAGCCAAGGGCAAAACACGACCCTGTTCATAGACACACCTGTCAGGGGCCTTTCTTCCTACTTCTTTGCTCTCTGAGGCGCCTTGTCACATGTCTGCTAACATGATTTCACCTAGTTCAATAAACTGGGATGGAAGTCCAAGAGGGATCATGTAATATACCCTCTGGGGCCTCAGTTGGATAGGTTAAGTTTATAAGTGACAACTTTTGGTAGTTAATTTATTCATATATTCATCCATTCATGCTTCAGCCCATCCTTAAGCAATTATCCATCCCACCATTCAACTGCCTATCCATTCGTTTCTGTATCCAACCATCTATCTGTCTATATATCGATCCTTCCTCTTATCCTCTTATCCTTCCATCTAATCACTCATCCTTTCTTACATCCATCCATCATTCATCCATCCATCCTTCATCCATCCATCCATGATCCATCTAGCTACCACAACTCATCCATCATTCATCCATCCATCAGCCATAATCCAACATCCATCTATCATTTTTCTGTGTACCTATCCATCCATCATGTATCCATTCATCATCCATCAATCCACCATTTAGCTACCATCCACTCATCATCCATCATCTAGCCTTCTCTCTATATATCCAGCTATCAATCATCTGTCCCCTCATTCTTTATTCTCTTATTTCCAAAAATAATTGAAAGTACCTTCAACAAGAGATACAGATAAAGAAAAAGCTTTTCAATGTGGGTTAAAGGGAAAATAGAACTAATTAAAGAAAGGGAATGGAAGTGGCATGATTACTCCTCCAAATCAAATTAAATTACAGCCGAAATTCATTCCTGGATTTCCTGGCTTCATGGGGGGGGTGAGGGAGGGAAAGGTCATTTCTTTTTCAATGACTGACCCTGTCTCTGAGAAGAATTCATCATTCTGTGTTTACATGGGAAACTGACACCAATGTTTCTGGTAACAAATTTCTGAGAATGAGAAAAAACATTTTCTTCCCTTGTAAGAGCCCTGGGCTGTTATTGGTCCCCAGTTCTGGCTATTTCCCAGCAAGGACCTTCAGGCGACCTTTGCAAACAGAAGCTGCTCTAGTGACCTAAAAGGTCTACTCCAATGGCGGAAAAGACCCAGATGCTGTGTAGTGAATGGGTGTGTGGGGAAGGTGAAGAAGAGTCACAGCTTTAAATAAGTAGTAAGAATGGGACACTCAAAAATACAATAAAGGACTCAAAGATTCATTTTCTTCAGCCCAACTGTAAAGAAGGGAACAGGTATTCCTTCAGCAAGAGAGTTACCAACATTCAGCTAGAGAATATCTGACTTGGATCATGGAGGTTGGGGCTGAGCCAAAGACTATTGGCCTTGACCTCCCGGAGGCCCCACTAAGGACCTACTGTGCTTCACAGGCCTGCAGCCCCCTCTGGTCTCACGAGTGTGGGAGTTCCTACTATACCACAGGGATGTGCTCCAGAGTCAACTCCAACTTCAGGTTCTCCAAGACCGTGGCCCCTGCGCTCCAAAGTAAGTGGCTTCAAATCTGGACTCAGGCCAAGCGGCAGGCCACAGGAGCCCTGAGCTCTGACTGTGGCTAGCCTGTGGCCACAATGCAGCCTTGACCTGTAACTGCTCTGACTCTCTGGATAGCCTGGGATGATCACTTCACCTCTCTGGACCTCTGTGGCCCCCTTTGCCCCACAGAGTGATGGTGGGGGGCCAAATAAGCCAGTGTTATAAAGACAGCCCAGGGAGCCAGGGAGGTTCACTGTGAACCCACCCTGAGCTACGAGAGATTGCTAGGTGACACTGTCCAGCAGGGAGGTTCACTGCATAGCTCACTTTGGCTCAGTGACTGTTGCCCTCTGATGTTATGCAACGGCCCTATGGTGGAGGGTCAGGGTGAACAGAAATGCCCCTGGTAATAGTCCCATTGAACTGGTGTTCCTGGACATCAGGAAGCTCTATCCAGCTTACTCAGAGCTCATGGAACACAACCCCCCCCCTCACCCCACTCCTGCCCCAGCTGCCAAGAAAGTCTGGGGAATAATGCTCAGACCCCATCTCCTGCAAGCCCAGACTGCTTGGCTCTGAGCCTCACTATTTCCTCTGGGCTAAATCCCATCACCCAAGCAGCTGCTGCCAGTTTATTGAGGGTGCTGGGATTAGCACCTCTGGCAAGCCAGCAGTTTCCTGCAAACAAGACCCAGCCGTGGAGATGGAAAAATGGTGCTTGGAGAAGGGAGGGGGACCCCTCAGTCCAGCAGGGCTGGAAAGTGGCCTGCCAGTCTGATGAGGAGCTGTTGGTTCTAGTCACAAAAAAGACAGTGCTGGCGGCAAGGGCTGGGGCAGGAGGCAGAGGTCACTTGAGCCTCCATAAGGGAACATCACCACCCCAAGAGCAAGGGCTGACATCTTCAGCCTCCCAGAACTTCTCAGGATGGGGATACCCTCACCTGGCCTAACAGCGGCAGTGTTGTGGGAGTTTGTCAGGCAGACCCCAGGCTGCCCCTCTTCCATGTGGAGGTTCTAATTCAGGAGGCAGAGGGCGAGCCCAGAGTGTGTGTGATGTGGTGTCTCCAGCCTTATTTAGGAACCACACATCTAAAATAAAGTTCTTCCCGAGGTATCTTCCTAAAAGGGAAACTCTGATATTGTTTTTAAAAAAATCTCAGCCATAGTAATGCATAAAACTGGCTTCCAGATAATAGAGAACTGGTCTACCACCCAATCAAAAACACCTCCTAATCTATCGGGGTCACCTCCATGACCCCCCCCTAACACACTCACTCTGTGTTCAGCTGACTTGGGTGAGCATAAAGCTATCAAGTGCCGCAGCCTGTAATGTCAGGCTGTGCAGCTGGACACAATTGTCTGCACCACTTGTCCTAAAGCAGGAGTAACCAAGCATCCAAGTCACTTACATGCCGCTGAAATGCTCTATCAGGACCTCCCTGGTGGCACAAGGGGTTAAAGCACAACACTATGAAGTGATCCACAGCCACTGAGGCACAGTTTGATCCCTGGCCCTGGAGGTGACCCACAGGCACAGCAGACCTCTCCTGACCCGCCTGCAACTCCCCTCAGCAGTGTACTGGTCAGCCTGCCTGTTCTGCTCCCCACTCTGTCTCTGGTGAACCCTCTCACCCCTTGCACCTCTGGCTTGTACCCCATTCTTATATGCATAAATAAATAAAACTTTAAAAATAAATTAATTAAATTAAATGCTCTACCAAACACAAGCCTGCAACAGGCACCTGGGCCCAGGGCCTCACCTTCCCCTCATGATGCAGGGCTTCCTGAGATGTCTGACACACCTAAGGCTCCTGCCTATTGCTGTAAAATGGATTTTATAACTGTGTGAAAATTCGCCTATAAAAATGAACAGAGGCCCAATAGTCCAATATACTATAATGGAATATAATATAATACAAACCATATCATATCATATTTCAAAGTAACCCCCAGCTGCTCACAAAGAGAAACTTTTTACATTTGTTATGGTTCCAGCGTTTCTGTCATTATTTGTTTTAGTTTGGTATCAATGTTACAAGAATATAGAGAAACGGTGTAGAAATAAAGAGAGCAGAGATAAAGGAGCAAAACCTTGACCTGATGAGGTCATTGTCACAGTCATAAAATGGTTAGAAGACAGAAAATCGGATCGTCTCGGACATCAAGCCTCACCTCGTCCCTTCCCTACCACGCGCCTCCAGTAGGCACCTGCCTCTCTCGGAGAAAAGAAAACAGTGCGGAGAGGTTAAGTGACTTGCCCAAGTTTAAAGTTAGGATTCCAACATTCTGCTGCCAGGTTGCCCCACAGTACCCTCCTGAAAAGCAAAACCTATTCACTTGAGCCAAAAGTGGTAAATGCCAGCCTGCCCGGTACAGTAATGAGCTGCCCATTGAGGCAAGATGGCTGCCTCAGAAGCAGTGACTGGCAGATGAAGTCAGTCCCTGAGGGAGAGCAGCAGGAGTCAGGCCTAATTTAACTCTGATTCACACAGCTGGCCAGGGTGGTGGAGCAGAGCCAGGATCGGCTGAGCTCGTCGGTCATGCTGCCCCAGTAAATGTGCAGCCCAAGCCCAGCTCCCCACCACGGGAACCACGCACACATCACTTACACACGTAACAGGGTCCTTTTTCTGGTGTCCTTTGGACAGTCATCTGGAGACTGACACTGGCTTCTAGGGTAGCCATGACCGTGTCCCCACTTCGCAGGGTGCCAGACCTACATGGACATCATCATCGTCCTGGACGGCTCCAACAGCATCTACCCCTGGGTGGAGGTTCAGCACTTCCTCATCAACATCCTCAAGAAGTTTTACATCGGCCCTGGGCAGATTCAGGTGAGTGTCTCTGAGACTCTTTTCCTCTTCTGAACAGGGCTCCCAAGCCAAGGTTGATACTCACTGGGGGATGGGGGAGCATCTTTGCTTAGAATAAGGTGTGGATGAAAGCCAGTCCAGGACAGCCAAGACACCACATCTACTGGTGGATCAATTTGGGGGAGGCCTCCCATCAGAGGTAGACACACCAAGTGAGAAAGATACTGGGCCCTCCCTAGTGGCACAAAGGGCTAGGACGCAGCACTGCAAGCTGGCAGCAGCTGCTTCAGTTCCATCCCTGGCCTCGGAGGTGACCACATGGCACAGCAGACCTCTCCTGACCCGCCCGCTGCTCCCCTCAGCAGTGTACTTCGTCAATCTGCCTGTTCTGCTCCCCACTCTGTCCCTGGTGAATCCTCTCACCCTCCGCATCTCTGGCTTGTACCCCAGTTCTGTATGCACAAATAAATAAAACTTAAAAAAAAAAAGAAAAGAAAAGAAAGATTTTTGACCTGCTAGAGAGTAGAAGGAAGGCAAGGAAGACTGATAATCCCACTGAGTAAGGAAAGGTTCATTGATTTTAGAACATCACTGCCAGCTTGTATTTGAAACACCACCTGGCTAAAGAGGGGTTCTACATATTCTATATTCGTTTGGTCCTCAGTGAGGACCAAGGGCTGAAAGTTACCAGGAGACAGATTTCAAGTCAATCTAAAAAATTATTTTATAATAATTAAAGATTTTAGAAGAGCATCTTTTTATTTATTTATTTATTTACACATACAGAACTGGGGTACAAACCAGAGGTGCAGGGATGGTGAGAGGCTTCACCAGAGACAGAGTGGGGAGCAGGACAGGCAGATCCACAAAGTACACTGCTGAGGGGAGCAGCAGGCAGGTCAGGAGAGGTCTGCCGTGCCATGTGGGTCAGCTCCGGGGTCGGGGATTAAACTCGCACTGAAGCGGCTGTGACTAGCTTGCAGTGCTGTGTCCTAGCCCGTTCTGCCACTAGGGAGGGCCTGGAAGAGCATCTTCTAAGCAAAGGTGGTAAAAAGCTCAGCATCAGAAATGCTGACTTTCAATTAAACTCCACAAGCCTATCCAATGCTTAACTTTTTATCATTCTACTCCTACTATAGGTCTATAAGGGTTTTTGTTTATTTTAAAGCTACCAATGTTGATATTTTATCAACCTTGAGATGAAAGAAGCTCTTCTCTCCCATGATTTAGGGAACCTTTATCCCAGAGCTTGGTGAGCGTTGGCCCTCCACCCAGGCTCTTCCTAATATTTTAGACTTCAGTTCCAGGCTCAACTTTTGTCATTTCAAAAGAAAAACTTAATCTGTCGCAACTTTTCTTAAATCACTGTCTCCTCTCTCAACATGTGGGAGGTTCCTACTTGTCTCCCCAAGCCATCCATTCATTCCCAGAATGTTCCAGAACCTGCTTCCCTGAAGTTTGGTTACTGTCCCTGGGGAAGAGCTTAGCACTCCTCCCTCCTGAACAGTCACAGACAGGGATATCTCAGGGAGCCTCCCCAAATGTCTGAGTGTTGGGGCATAAGCTGCTCTGTTAGCCTCTCCCCTAACTTGCAGGTTGGAGTCGTTCAGTACGGAGAAGACGTGGTCCATGAATTCCACCTCAATGACTACAGGTCTGTAAAAGATGTTGTGGAAGCAGCCAGCCACATTGAGCAGAGAGGAGGGACAGAAACCCGAACTGCATTTGGCATCGAATTTGCTCGGTAAAAAAAATTAAATTTTAGATACTATTTTACTGCGCATCATCATGTAACAAACTGCTGCAGAATTTAATACGTTGAGACAATCGTTTATGAATGCCTCAAAATTCTGGGCACTGGCTGGGCTCAGCTGCTCAGGTCTCTTGGGTCTTCTCATGTGGTTGAAGTCCATTGTCAGTGGCTGACACCAGAAGTTTCCACTGGACTGGCATCCCAAATGG
>NW_004567124.1:4405823-4425464 GCF_000260355.1 Condylura cristata
GGCAGGAGCTCCACACTGCCCACACCTGGCCTCAGGATCCCGAAATACAACTTCTGCCTCATTCCCAAGTCACCGAGGCCAGCCCAGATGCAGAGGGTCAAGAATGGGGGTCTGTCTCTGGGGGAGGAATGGAAGGTCACATTGCAGAATAATATTCAGGATGGAGATGTTATTGCAGCCAACTTTGGAAACTCACTCTGCCACACAGACCTTCTAAAAAGCTTGTCAGTTCTACGAGGGCAGAATCTTCTGGTAGCACATTTATCAGCAATGGAAGGTGAAGAACATAGCAAAATCTGCAACTGTGGTGGCAGCGTATGAGGCTGGCTCTTTAAAATCACAGCAGAACTCATGCATCAAGTAAATGTGCATGCAGATGAGTCCGTGCTGATCCCACTGCTCAGGGGTTTGGGCTCACCCTCACTGACCAGTTTCTTTAAAGGCAATTCCCCCACACTCTTTCAAGCTGAGTCCCTCCTGACCTGCTAAAAGCTTAAGCTGACTGTGACAGAGGCATTTCGAGTTTTAACAGACAAATTTTGTACTTAGAATATGAATTCTGATTATGTTCATGGAGACCACAGTCCCTGTTACCTTATAATCCCTCCTCACAGAGGGCTGGTTAATGTGTTTAACACAATTCCACGATACGCCAGCTATTTAGTAGCAGCAAGATTTCATGTGGTCAGAAACCTCATCATTTCCAACCTCATCATTAAGTTTACTGCTCCACTAACATATTTCTGCTTGCTGATAAACTCGCTCAAGTTGTTTCTAAAGGGGCATTCCTCCGCGTGCTGCTGTCTCTTACTCAGCCTCACAGGGGAGGGGCCTTTTTTATGTTTTGCCCTCATTGGGGTCAGCCCCAAGACTCCCAACAAGCTCTTGTGGAATGACTGAAGCCATGGAGGAAACCCATCCCACTTCCCCAACCCTGGCTTCTCTTCCTCCGTGTGAAGCTGACTCCTCCACGCAGGGACACAGCATAGGTCTCATTTCACAGCCCAGCAAGCCAGGGCCAGGTCCGTTCCAAGTGTGTGACTCACTGGGTAATTTGATCTGTCCCTGACTTGTGAGCACGCTGAGGTTTGCAGTCTATCTCAAGTGCAGTTTGAAATCAGATCTTCCCCGCCCGCCAAGTTCTGGTCCTAAATTACAGCCAGTGCCTTGGAAGGAGAAAGGTTTTCTCTCTCCATTCAGTGATTCCTAAGGTATCATCTCCTGCTGAAGTACAAAGATTCAGGCTATGAACTTCTATCGAGGGAAATGGAGCATGGTAAAGGCGGTCAGGCAGGTGGGAGAGGGTGGACACTTTAGCAGCAGGATAGTCAGGGAAGGCTTCACTGAGAGCTGACATATGAGTGGAGTCTTCTAGGGTAAGGGAGTTGGTCAGAATTATCTGGGGCAGAACTTCCTACTGGGACAAAGAGAGGCAGCTCAAACCAACACCCTAAAACATGACTCTGCCTGGTTCCACCATCAACAAAGAGCACAGTGTGAGTGAATGGAGGGGAGTAAGTAGGAAGACGACTCATGGGGGGAAGGAGAGGAGTTGGTAACCGAGCCAGATCACCAGGAGTTGGTGTGCTCTCCTCAGGACCTGAGAGGAATGGGAGCCCATGCAGGTTTTGAGCAGGAAGGAGACATGAGGTGACCTACTTTTCCATGGGCTATTTCTGCCTTCCAGGTTTACAGAACCTATTGTGAGTATAAAGTTCTCGCTGCTCTAAATGACTTTAAATGTGACCTTCAAGGGGACAAGTCCAAGACTTTTATATACAATATACAATATATACAATATAAGCCTCAACCTTCAATCTCGGGACTCGGGCCAGCGCTCGCCCTATTGAACATTCACACAGAGTCATGCTATTCCACTCTGAGAGATGGTCTTGACATTTTTCTTGGTTCTAATGTGCAGCTGGGAGTTGGAACCACTCGCTTAGCATTTGTGAAGGTCTCCAGATCAGACACTGAACTCTGCTCCAGACCCATGCCCTTCCTCTCCATACAGCAAGGTCGAGGCCCTCAAGGGTCTTGAGCAGTCACTTCTTAAAGACAAAATCTCCCCGTCACACCTATTTGCATAGTTTGTTCTTGGGGTTGACTCTTCAGTGAGATCATGGAAGCATCTAGAATCTCCTTTATGGGGCAAGCAGGGTTGTTCCTCCACTGGATTTGGTTTAAGCCCCAAATCTGCTTTAGTCATGTTGAGTGAGTCTCCCCTCAAGTCCTCAGCTCATACTAAAATTGAAAAGCTTTTTGGAGTCAGCCCATCCTAGAGCATCAGAGAGCTGCTAGAGAATGGCAGATGGGCTGTTTCTCTGAGCTGCTAGAGAATGGCAGATGGGCTGTTTCTCTTTTTTTTTTTTTTTGGCTGTTTCTCTTAACTGGTAATTTGAAGATGCTCTGAACGAGTGTATTTCAGGCTTTGTGAATTTCTCACAGCAGCTCCCTGGCTTCCCGGTAGCAGGAGGCACCCCTGTCACCAAGGCCTTGGGGTCAGAGATGACCTTAACCTGGCATCGAGGAGCTGGCGTCTGTGGTCAGATGCCCTGAATCCAAGGGTAACTTTTCATATCCTTATTAGAAAGTTCTACCTGTTGGACCAGACTCTTGGCCAGACCATATCTGTACTTCTCAGACCCTCAAGATCTAAAGAAAGGTTGGCCACAGAGTCACCAAGAGCCAACGATGGCCCAGGAGCCAGCCCTTGGGTGAACTGCCAGCTGCAAGAGACTGTCCTTGTGCCCTTGGGTGAACTGCCAGCTGCAAGAGACTGTCCACTGTGCCGAGGGGCAGGGTGCTGGTGCTCCCCTAACTCACTCCCAGCCCCTGGACTGGACTGTCCAGCAGGCAAGCCAAGGTCATTCTCTGTGTACTGAACAAAAAATGAGAAAGGGAAATATTTGTCCTAGAATTTGGTATTTAATATTTCCCAGGGCAGAACCAAAGTGTCCTCAAGAAAAATCAGAATTTTGTCAGTTTCATGGGCTAGTCCTGCTTGGACGCTAAATTAGTCCAGCCTGTCACCTTTTCAGTGTTTAAGAAAGTGGTCCTCAACTCGGATATCTGCCAATACCCAGCCACACCCCAGAGACCCTGATCTCCTGAGCCAGGGCAGGGCCTGGGCATTGATTTCTTTCTGCTCCCCAGATGGTTCTAATGTGTAGCTGGAGGTTGGAACCACTAACTTAGCGTTTGCAAAGGCTTCCAGATCACTGAGCTCTCCTCCCAGACCCACCCCCACCCTCTCTCCACAGCCAGATCAGGCCCGTTGAGAGACTTTTAAAAGTCACTTTTTTAAAAAGATTTATATATTTACGCTTACAGAACTGAGGTACAGGCCAGAGGTGTGGTGGGTGAGAGGGGAGTGGGGAGCAGGACAGGCAGATTGACAAAGTACACTGCTGAGAGGAGCAGCGAGCGGGTCAGGGGAGGTCTGCCGCACCATATGGTCATCTCCCTGGCCAGGGATTGAACTCATGCTGCAGTGGCTTCGGAGAGCTTCATAATGTGGTGTTTTAACCCTTCGTGCCACCAGGGAGCGCCCTTAAAGGTCACTTTTTTCTTTTTTTAGGTTTTATTTTTTAACAATATAATAGATTGTTTTTACATCATTGTGTACCTTTTTCCATCTCAGCTGTAAAAGTCACTTTTTAAAAATAAGCAGATACCAGACCCACCTGCGCCCCACCCCATGAGGGTCAGCAGGTAGCACAATTCTTGTTCCCCAGGTCTGAGGCCCCAGTGCTTACTCAGTGGCCTGGTTTTGGAGCTGCCCCTTGCCACCTTCCTCATGCACTCCTCCCCTCTGCTCGGATTCCAGCTCAGAGGCTTTCCAGAAGGGTGGAAGGAAAGGGGCCAAGAAAGTGATGATTGTCATCACAGATGGCGAGTCGCACGACAGCCCCGACCTGGAGAAGGTGATCCAGCAAAGCGAGCGGGACAACGTGACCAGATACGCAGTGGCCGTGAGTCCTGTCCCCCTCCTGCTCCCCACCCCCACTGCGGGCTACAGGCTGGGCCAGCAAACCCTGCAGACTCCCGAGGGCATAATCTGCACAGTGAGGGGACTGCCGGCCCTCAGATGGGCCTCTCCTGTTTCAGTTGCTCCTAAAGAGTAAGTGGCAACTCTGCCCTGCCCAACCCTAGCCACAGCAGTTGTGGGGGAGTTCCCCATCGCCACGGAGGGTCTGCATCCTCAGAAAACCACAAGCACCTCCATTCTCCCAACCCCCAGAACATTATCTTAGAATGGAGACCTTATGCACGATGACCTGTTTCAAAAGGCAAGTGAGACCTCAGCCCAAGCCTGCCAAGACAGTGGCTCCTGCCCCACCCAAGGGTGCCCGGCGAGGGGGCGAGGGCGTTGTGTTGGAGGCTGCACTAAGTCCAGTTTGTCACCCCTGCCCCTGTCCCTGGCAGGTCCTGGGCTACTATAACCGCAGGGGGATCAATCCTGAAACTTTTCTCAATGAAATCAAGTACATCGCCAGTGACCCCGATGACAAGCACTTCTTCAACGTCACCGACGAAGCGGCCCTGAAGGACATTGTTGATGCCCTGGGGGACAGGATCTTCAGCTTGGAAGGTAGAGGACACATTCCCAGAGGAGGTTCATGCTCCTGGGCTCCTAGAGCAAAATCAAACAATGGAACGGCTTGGCACAAGTCGCCTTTTCTAATAAACTCCAACCGTTGTGTGTTGCTCTGTGCTGGGCGTGAGCTGTGTCCAACAGCCCCCAAGATGGCTTTGTCCTATTCTTCTCCTTTGACCACTGTGGTAGCTGAAATTCAGAGTGGCTTGCCCAAGTACCCCAAGGCTGGAAAGGAGCTGGGGTTTCACAGTGACCTGAGGGTTGCCAGATTTAGCAAATATAAACTACAATATTTGTGGCAGGCATATACTAAAAAATTCTTCATTGTTTGTCTGAAATTCCTATTAACTGGGCGTCCTATTTTCGTCTGGCAACCCTAGTATGAACCCAGCTGGGCCTGCCTCCAGAGCCCGAAACATTTAATCCCACCAGAGCACTTTTGGCAGGGGGTCCTTCCATTGCTCTCTCCTCCTGACTCAAGCTCCAGTTTGGACTTGCACAGACCTCACCTGAGCCGTGGATTATCGCTTTGCGGGGCCCTTCCAGTCCAAGGCTCTGCCCTGTGGGGACTGTCAAGACAGAGAAGCTCTGTCCCCAAACCCCAGAAGGGCACTGGAAATGATGAGCTGCTGAGCCACAAGGGAGGCAAAAACAGGCCTCGCAAACAAGGAAAGAATAGAAGTAGGAACTTGTGTGGATGCTCTCACTAGAACTTGAACCTCCACATCCATGCACTTCTCCAAATGATCCCCTCGGGTGATGAGAGTGTTGGCTCCAGTGACCTGCTCTGGGCGGCCCTGTGGGATGCCAACATGGGCAGGGAGGACTCAGTGCTCTCAGGGATCTCCCCTAAGATTCAATTTGATGTTTGGGAATCACCCAGAGGCATCTGCAGCGAAATCCAGTGAACAACAAGGATGAACCAAGTGGGAACTTGGTTCCTCTTCTTGCCAAGATTCCAGGCTATTTCTACCCCACACTTCTCCCATCTTCCCCTGATTTGATAGTCTTGTAGCATCCCTTATTCAGCAGGGAGTGAGTGGACTACTGACAATAAACCCACAGGCTCCGGAAGATGCTTGCTGTCTCCCAGGGGTCAGGCTGCCTGCTGGAGGGAGGGGAGTGTGCCGGGGCGGGAAGGGGTGCTGGGGGGATGGGGGTGGGGGCGTGGTGGGCAGCAGGACACAAGTGGAGCTGCAGAGTGAGTGGCAGCTGTTTGGTGCTGAACTGTCAAGCCCAGAGTGACATCCTTGCTTCCTCTCTTTCAGGCACCAACAAGAACGAAACCTCCTTCGGGCTGGAAATGTCACAGACTGGCTTCTCCTCCCACGTGGTGGAGGTCAGTACCTGCAAGAGTCGCCCTTCCGGGTGCTCACTCCCCCGCCCTCTCGAGCACCACCCTGCCTTTCCTGGGCTATCTCATCCCCTCTGTCTTTCTTGAGGTCTCTCTGCCTCCCATCTTCTGAAGCTGACAGTGGACGTCCAAGTCTCCAGCTAGAAGTTCGCTCCAGCCCTTTTCAGCTGAATGAGCGAGACATATCACAAACCCAGCCTCCTTGGGCAGGGTCAGTCGGGGGCATTTCTCCCAGGCCCAGAGACCCCATTCAGTTCCCACAGGCTTGTGCATGAAGGAGGACAGCTTGGCAAAAGCAAATACACATGCCTGACCACACAGGTGCTTCCGAACTGGCCAGCGGTATGGGGGACACAGCCACAGATCAGTGGTGAGAGGGTGTCCAGATGTGCCAGATGTGTTCCGCGCATGCCGTCCCTGCCAACACAGCCTCAGATTGCAGAAGCCCTGGTGGGCATGTGGTGTCCCGAGCAGCAGGTCACGTGACCCCCCCTATGGTGGCTGTCCCTCACTCCACTGGCACTAGTTCAGAAGATGGGGTGAAACCTCCCCAGGTGCCAGGGGAAGGACGTTGAATCCTGTGCAGACAACATGAAGGGTAGATACTGCCTGGGCGCATCATCAGCAGAGAGCCTGTGTGTGTCAGGATAGTGGCTGCGCTAAGGCGCGCTGCCCCGTGGCACACGTGGGGCACTCAAGCATCCCGATGCATCTGTTTGACCCAGGCTGGAACCTGGGGTGCACTTTTGCCTCCTAATTTTCCAGGCAAGTCCTGAGTCCTTCTTACACATAGATCACTTTCATTATCCCGATGAATTCTTCAACTTCTCTGTGAAGGAGTCAGGCACAGGGAGAGACGAGAGCATCATTTGCACAGGTCAGCAGAGAGACGCATTCTCTAGAAGGACTGGCCCTGGTCTCCTGGCCGGGATCAGGAGTCATTAGAATATGCAACAAGAAATTCAAGTGAATTAAACACTACAAGCATTTGTCAGGTACAATGAAGTTACCAGTCAGTACCAAAGGGATCTGGAAACGATTTTTGCTGCTAGGAATCAATTTGCAAATGATCCAAAGAGCAACCTTCAGCTTTGAAAGCAGAAAGACACTGTAAATCCTTCCAAGGCACAGCATACAACTTCAGGAGGCTGCTCATCTGTGCGGTCTCTGCAAGACCCCCGCGGGGGGATCCCCATGCATCCAGAGCTAACTGAGGCAGCGGGTGTCAGGTTCTACGGCACAGGCCGAGCTAGGGTAGGGGCCCTAGGGGAGGGCCTGCGGAGGCAGTCACGGCAGCACCCTGAGTGACAAGGATGCCCTTAGCTTTGGGTAACAGTGAGCAGGAGAGCAGAGGGAGCTCGTGCCCAGCTCTGGGAGAAATCAGCACCCCTTGGGAATGTCCCATGTTTCCATCATCCACTCTCTAATCATGTTTTGAACATCTCCCCTGTGTCAGGCTACATTCCAGGCACTGGGGGTATATAAATAGGTGGTGATCAAGGTGCCATGTGAGCTCACAGAGCCTCATAGTCTAATCCGGGAGAAACACTCCTAAGTAAGAATTCCCTCTTCTGCTTCTAGCACTACTCTCTGTGTACCCCCAGGACCCCCAGAACATAAAGAGAAAGGGAGGCTAAGGTGAACTCAGGGATTGAGAGACACCTGAGCAGACCTGAGAATGGCCAGGCAGCAGCGGGAGAGTAAGAATTCAGAGTCCCGGCTTGCTATTTAGGTCAAAGTCACATATCATTTCTTCTACACACCACTCACTCACTCTTCTCTTTCCCTAGTTGGAGAGACCAGGGTGCCTCTATACAGACCCCACTGCTTCTATAACCTCCTTGTTGTTGTTGTTTTTTAAGATTTACTTATTTAAGATTACAGAAATTGGGTATAGGCCAGAGGTGTCCGGGGTGGAGGATTCACCAGAGACAGAGTGGGGAGCAGAACAGGCAGACTGAGTGAATGCACTGCTGAGGAGAGGTCTGCCGCACCATGTGGGTCAGGTCCCTGGCCAGGGTGCTGTAGTGGCTTTGATAACTTCTCAGTGATGTGCTTTAATCCCTTGGGTCACCAGGGAGGACCCTAACCTCCTTGTTTTTAAGGGACAGTCATCTGGAAGTTTGTATCTACTAGTGTTACAGGGTAGCCCAGAGTGGACTGGGCCGCCTGCCTGTGGGGCCTTACCCGCGCGCTCACAACTCAGTTACACTGCAGGTACACACAAAAGGGTCAATAACGGGCTTATTTACAAAAGGGGAAAGGAATAGGAAACAGCCCAGGGAAAGAGAGCGGGATACAAAGTAACTGGAATACCTTACCGCTCGGCTGACTGAACACACCAAGTCCCGTGGTCAGAAGAGCCGTTTCCCCAGTGAGAGAGCGAGATGCAATCGCGCCCTATTTATCCCCAAATGTCCCAGAATTCCTGCTAGCTCCGCCCTGGGGTCCTGCAGTTCTCTCCCTGGTGCTGCTGGGAGTTGTAGTTTCCAGTCACTGGAGTAGGGGGTGGAGTCCAGAAAGCTGGAGTAAGGGGTGGAGTCCATGAGACTCTGCAGAGTTCCCTTAGGACATCCTTCCCCTCAACACTAGGACTTGTCAAAAGATGATGATTACATTTGAACTGGAGATTCTTGTATACTTAAAAAGCCTCCCAACCCTCTCCCCCAGGGAAGAGTGTAGTGACAGTGAGCTGTCTCACGCCATGACTAAATGTTGGTTGCTGTTTTAGCACCCAGAGGTTTTTCAGTGTCCATCACTCATGTCATCACAATGGCTGTAGCCATCCTTCGCAGAAGTCCAGCTCTGAAGTTGTCAGGTCATTCAGATCTCTCTGTGGGTCAGGGCCTGACCTTAAAACAGGTCGAAGGCCTGAGTGACTCTCTCCTGAGCAAGGCCCTGGCTTTGCCTTCAGCACAAGCGCTCCACAGCCAACTGATTCCAGAAAATGTGCTGAAGGAGACTTCAGCTTCGTAGTTATGAAAGAAGGGAAGGTCTAGTCCGAGGGAGGAATGTTCTCAAATGTCAGAGGAGAGGCCCAGATCCTCACCTGCTCTGCTGCCTTCTCATCTAGCAAGGCAACCAGCCCTCAAGTTAGGAAGGGTAAAAACAACTAAAGGAAGGAGAGAGAACCCCACACACACACACAGTGGCACAATGGGTTGGAGCGCTGCATTGCAGAACTAAGCCAAGCTATGGTCACTTCAGTGCGAGTTCTATCCCCACCCAGAGGTGACCCACATGGCGTGGCAGACCTCTCCTGACCTGCCCGCTGCTCCCCTCAGCAGTGTACTTCGGGATCAGCCTGTTCTGCTCCCCACTCTGTCACTGGTGAATGCTCTCACTGCCCCTGAGCCTCTGGCCTGTACCCCATTTCTGTATGCATAAATAAATAAAATCTTAAAAAAATAAATAAAGGAAGGAAAGACAAAGCCCAGGGTATGGGACGAAATGCCAAGACATCATCAGGCCAACCGCAAAGCCAAGGCCCCAGACTCCACCCCAGACCGATGACTGATTGGGTCAAATCCTCTGGGGAAAGGTAGGGAGCTGGAGCCATTCCAGGAAAACTCTATTCCTGATTTGAAAGAAAAAAAAATGGGTAGGAGAGAAGAGATACTCTAGAAATGACCATTAGGGAAACTAGCTGTAGATCCCAGGTCAGACTCTAGAATGGGTTTTCAGCCAATGGTTCCATTAACGATTAGAAATAAATGCAAAATATGCTAAAAGCTGGAATGGCTTCTATTAGTGCTGGCTGGCTGCTAAGGTGGTGAACTTCCTGTGAAGCAGGGTAATCAAGAAGCTGCAAGAATCTGCCAGGAAGCTTGCACAAGAGACCCATATCTGCTAAGGGAGAATGGACTCTCAGCGGCCACGATGGGAAGGTGTGGAGGAAAGGAGAGCACTATCAATAATGGGCACCCGTTGGTGATGAATGGGGGTGCTGGGTGGCCCCTCCGTCTGAGAACTTGGTGGGCAGTATAACACATGGACCCTCCCACACTGCAGCTCATTAATCTCTCCAGAGCCCAATTTATTTCAGGAAGCAGTTTTATGGGATGAATCTTGTCTACCCAAAATCCTTGGTGACTCCCCCAAGATAGGAAGAGATCACTTTTCCTTTTAACTTCCAAGCGATGAAGGGGAAGACCAGCCTTCAGCTACATTAGAATCAGATTGAGAGCAGGGAGCTTCCTCCAGACATGCCACCCCTGTCTCCCTCCTGCCCTTCCCCAGGGCCTCTGGGGCTTGTGGACTGGACAGTGGAATGTTCTTGTGGACTGGACAGTGGCAGATTCTTGTGGACTGGATAATGGCAGGTTCTTGCAGACTGGACAGTGAAACATTCTTGTGGACTGGACAGTGGCAGATTCTTGTGGACTGTACAGTGGAAGGTTCTTGTGGACTGGATAAGGGTGGACTGGAAGTTTCTTAGCAGTTGACACCTCAGAAGTGCAGTCTTCCCTAAAATTTACTTCTGAACCAGTTTTGCACATCTGAGTTAATTGCAAATAAACAACTAATCTACGATGGTGACATGTGGGGTGGATACCTAGACTCTAAAACCCTCCTGCACTCCTCATAACTCTAGGTGTTGGACAACCATCTCTGCCAGCTAGGGCAGGTAAGCAGGGTTGCCCTGGGGCCCCAGGCCATGGCAGCCAAAGGGTACTGGCACGCTATCCTGAATTATTTGCAAATTGACTGGTGGTGGCAGAATCATTCCCTGTTCATGTGGGTTCCCCTAAGCCTGCCCCATGGTGCCCAGGGCCTCTGTGACCTCCAATCTGGAATGCAATCAAATTTGGTGAGCCCGCACCTCCCCCTCCCAGCACCCCTTCATGCCACCTTGGCCGCCAGCTTCCAGGGCTGCCTGCGGTGAGGGCTCCTCTCCATGGGAAGTCTGAGAGCCCATTTCTGGGTCTTTCCCTCCTAAACCTCCTGCTCTCATCCCTTCTTCAGGCTCCACTTTGAACTTGTTGAAAACAAATGTTCTATTGATAAAAATCCAAGCAGCTAGTTAAGAAAGTACAGTCTACCCTCTTAATGATGCATTTGCCTTAGAAGGTGTCCTGGGGAACGGAGCCTGCCCAACCCAGTCACACTCATAGACACTTGTAGGAGGGGGACAGCTCAGTGGCCTCTAGGGTGTGTCTACCTGCCAGGTCACAGGGCCACCAGCCCCCTCCACCCACTTCCACAGCTCCACTTCTCCCGTGCCAGAAAGAGGGGCTGGCACCCAGGTGCTAACTCACTACTGCAGGGCTACAGGAGAGCGCTGCCTGGCTGTGTGGCCTCAGGCAAATCTCGTAACCTCAGTCCTTGAGCAGATGTCAAAGGAATATTTGTAGAATTGAATGTTGAGGTCTGGACCTGAACGTGTTCATTGTGAGACTTGCTGATAAAATAAGCTTTTCTTAAACCCCTCTTCAAACACCACCCTCTCCTTAGACAGCCCATCCTGTGGGTGTCCACAGGCTCCCCTTGCCCCCCAAAGGGCACCACTCACGAGTGTGTAAGAACTCATCTGTAATACTCACTTGACTGTGAGGTTTGACTTGTGTTTGACTCCCACCTCCCTCGGAGCACTTGACGGGGGAATTAATGAATGAAAAGAGTTGCAATGTGCCCCAAACATGTTGGTTGGCAAGAGCCACACTAGGAACTAAAACGCTAATTCTCTGTTACAGCTGAGGAACGTGAGGCTGAGTGTATGTGTGTGTGTGTGTATGTTTGGGGGTGGGGGGTGGCTTGCCCGTGGTCACACAGCTAAAAGCACTGGAGCTTTTAGCACTGGACTCAGAACTCAGGAATGTCTGGCCGGAGCTCATGCTGCCACCACCAGGCCTGGGGGTCTCAACCTCGGCCCCACTGATGTGGGAGCTGGATGGTCCTTCTCTGTGAGGCCGCCCTATTCACGTCCGTGTCAGCAGCCCCTGGCCTCCTCCTGCCAGATGCCACAGCAACCCATGTCACCCCTAGCAATGACAACCAAAATAGTTTCCAGGCATTGCCAAGTATTACCTGGGGACTCTCCCTCCCCCAGTTGTCCACTACCCTGGACAACTTCGGGATGGGACCCAACCCTGGCTGGAGATTCGGACTGGATACAGCATGGAATCTGGGGAGACACGGTCCACACCCCACCTAGGGGCTTCAGCTGGGCGAGACAGCTGCAGAGGCCAGGCTGGAGGGCAGTTAAGAGCTGAGCTGGCAGGGTCTGACCATGCATGCTGGACCCCAGTGAGTGTGGGTACGGGTGGTCCGCAGGGAGGGTCTTGGCCCTTCTGAGGGCCAAGCCTGCATCCTCATTTCTGCACAGAGCGCCAGAGAGTCACCTCCTAGGCACTCTCTGGTATTATCAGGGGGAACCAGGTGGCCCCAGCAGAAAGGAGGCCATAAATCAGGGACCTGGTACCACCTGGAGGGAGAGAGCTGCTCCTCTGCTCTCTGCTCTCTATCTTCCAGCTGGGCCTGCACGCCTGGCTTCCTCCCTCAAGACTGGCCCTTTCTGCAGCCCCTCCCTTCCAGATTCATTTCAAAACTCAAAATGCCTGGGCTCCCCCACCTGGGAAAAGATTGCAATACATTGAAGTTTGTCCTTGTTTTATTTTTGTGGGGAGAGGGTAAGCTTTGCTTATCCTCTGGGCCCACAGTGCAGCTTGTCCTCCGTGGAACCCCAACAGGCCCTCTCAGGAAAGGGCCTCCACTGAGAGCCCAGGCCTGCTGCTCATTCTGGGGTAGAAGGGCACCATGTGCATTGCCCAGCCCCATTCTGCCATGTCCAGAGGCCCCCATCTGGTTGCCACACTCCACGAATGGGGAGTCTCAGCCTTCCCTGCTGCACCCCAGGCACCTGGGTAGAGGAGGCCCTCTCAGTACATCACAGAAGCCTCAAATGATCTGCAGAGCCAGAAATTCCTCTTTAGAGGAACATTCCATGAAGCCAAAAGCCTGGTCTGCAGTTACAAACTTGGCAGCCCTCAGAAGGCCCAAGAGCCTCCCTGACGGCCACCTATATCCACACTCACTGGCATCCAAAATTGAGCTCTGCAGGCAGAGACACGGAGGGAGGCAGAGAGAGCAGCAAGGCCCAGACATCTCCCTCCTCCCGGAGGGGTGCTCAGACACAAAGTCAAAACAGTCCAGACGTCCAGGAAGCAGATGGCAGTCTCCTCTACTAGATCACCTCCCCACCTGCCTCAGACTTGCTGTGTGCCCTTGGGCAGGTCCCTTTCCCTCTCTGAACCTTGGATGCTCATTTGTCAAGGGCAGATAATGAACTTCTGTCCCACTGGAGGAGCAAGCAAAGAATGGAGCACACCCCAAGTGTGAGGAATGGTGTTGGTGAGCTTGTGGCCGGTGAATCTGCAGCCCTGGCCTGGTCCTGGCCCTGCAGATTGTCAGCCTGTCTCAGGCTGAGGCTTGCAGAGTGGGAGGAAGAAAACTGATCAGTGCTACATTAACACAAGCGCAGCAGACGCTCCCAAGACCAGAAAAACATTCTGTCTGAACACTCAGTTCTGTCACTAGAATATTGGGATGGGTTTAACCCTTGGATAAGATCAACTTTGCTCTTCAAAGTGATACCTAGGAAATGAGTGAAGCAAGCGTGAAGTCTTGCCCCTTCATTGCCACTGATGAAACCGTGCACAGAGACCCTGCCTGTGCGGGCAGTTATACTCTGATCAACCCAAGACCAGAATCATATTTTCTCTCCTGGCACTGTTGAGGGTGAGGAGAGATTGAGCACCTTGGGCCCCAAAAGGTGGAAGAACTTCAAATCCTGCCAATAAGCCTGGCTTAGGGTTTGGCCGGCACAGAAGTAGGTCCTGGCTTATTTGTACAGCCCATCTCTAGGCCTGGGCAAGTCTCTGTCAATGCTCAAGCCACATCAAACACTTTCAGTTCTTGAAACCAAAGGTTGCAACCTCTCTTCAGCCTCAGGACCTTTGCACATTCTGTCCTCCTCCACTCCAGCTCTTCTACTGTCTAACCCTAATTTTTCAGGTGTGTGGGCAGTAAGCATCATTTACTCAAGAAGTTTTTCCTGACCTTCATTTCAATTTAAAGTAAAGCTCACTATGGTATTTGGAACTCCCTGCACATGGACTGCAATTTGCAGCCACTGTATCGATGTACTTGTTAGTATTTTTTGAACTGTGTGAGTTCAGGAACTATGTTCCCAGACCCCAGCAAGTGCCTGGCACAATGTAGACACTGTGAATTTTTACTGAAGAAATTAAGAATTGGGGAGCAATTCAGATGGTGCACGGGAATGTGGAAGAGATCACCTGCACCTGGAGGGCACAGTTTGAATGGACGCCAGAAAGAAGGGTTACCTATAAGAGATTCTGAAGGCCGAAGAAGGGTGGAGGGTTAAGTCCGGACTGGTAGTTTGTTTCTAAAAGCTTTCTTTCTTTCCATCTTGGGGACCAGCTTGACCCATTTTGTGCTAAGGACAAAATGGGGCAAGAAGATCCTTCGCGCATTCAAAAGCCAAGAATCCTGGCTGGCAGAGGGGCCATTAAATATAACCCCAGGAGAAGGCCCTGGAGAGGGCTGGCAGATGCTTGAAGATCACAGGACCTGGTGTTGCTTCCTGGTGGGGGCCCTCACCAGGGGGGATGTAGCTGACCTGTGTCCCCTCCCAACATCAGGACGGGGTTCTGCTGGGAGCCGTCGGTGCCTATGACTGGAATGGAGCTGTGCTCAAGGAGACCAGTGGCGGGAAGCTCATTCCTCTCCGAGAGTCCTACCTGAAAGAATTCCCCGAGGAGCTCAAGAACCATGGGGCCTACCTGGGTAAAAACCAGAGCTGGGGCTGTGGGGAGTTGGTTGTCGGGGGCCCAGGAAGGGGTGCAGGAGATGTAGCAACCTCTACCGTAGGAGGCAAGAGGCCTGTCTGTGCCTATTCTGTGCTAACTCATGCGGGGGGCAAGATCTCTCCCCCAGCACACCCAGCTCCATGCCCACAATGGGCTCGGTGTGTTATAGGGAACAGGAGAGTGGGGAGGGTGGCAGGTGGGTCAGCTGTGGCGGGAGATCTCCCATGGGAGCTTTGCCCTGCTGTCAGCAGGATGCTAATGAAGGTATCTGAGTGAGGACAGAGGGAGTCTATGCCCCCCACCCCGACCTCCAGCAGAGCTGTCCCTCTTCTCCCAAACAACGCTGGTGGGGTAGAGCCAGGCTGAAGGGACGTCGTGAGGCTCACTGTCTTGCCCTAGCCAGGCTCACCATCTTGAGTGGGGTCCTAAGGAAATGTCTTCTCTCCTCCCCTGGGAGTCATCCACCAAGAACAGTATTTGGATCTCTGGAAGGGTATAGGGGGAGGAGGCCTCTCCTTACACTGAGGAAGCTGCAGGGGCTTCTGGCCACAGGTCTCCCCCAACCTCTTATCAGGGCTCTCAGGAAGCTGGTCCAGCTTCCAGAATGACCCACCAGTTAGTAAAAGAGCCACCCAGGAAATAAAGCCACAACCAATAGACTGCTTGGCAGCAGGAAGCTCTCAATGGTGCTAGGAAATTTACAAGCTGCCCACACCTTCCTGGAGGACATGAGGTCCCCAAGCCCTTCTGAGAAAGCCCAAAGTACCAGGACCAATTGAGAGCAGCTTCAGTAGTGCCACTGAAGGCTCAACTCAGAAGAATCTTTGCTCGCTACCATGAGGCTAACCCTGCCTTGCCCTCATATATTTATGGCTGCACTGAATATATATAGCCACTGAGCTGTGCACTCACAAATGTGATATCCTGGTCTTGCCAATCTCTCTTGAGCCTCATTATCCAGAATGCACCTGCAAGAGTGGAAAACATTGCCTGGAACCCAAGTAACCCACCCACTGCACCCACACTCCCAGCCACTGAATCAGCTCATCCTGGAGCCACTCTGGAAGCAACTGGTAGGGTCTGAGTGACAACGTTACCTCCCAACGCCACACACACAAACACATACACATGCACACATACTCAGAAGGTGACAAACGGTTACCAGAAACTACCAATAAAGTCTGGCACCCAGCTAACAGCTGAGATCCAGTATCCAAGCTCACCTCCCAGAAAGCTGGAGGGACTCCAGGCTTGCACACCTGCCAGGTCCCCACTATCACGAGAATTTCCTGAAGACACCTCACATTCATCTCCCGAATGCCAGACGGACAACTCAAGGTACACATCACCAGGCATAGCCATCCCAAGAACAAAGGTTGTGGCAAAGGAGCCCCAGTTCTCATGGTCTCCTTTTTGTGGTGCATGTGTGTGGACTGAAAGGAACCTGAAGCGCCTGCCTTTGGGGCTACAGGGACCCCAGAGACCCCCCACATACGCAGACCAGCCTGTTTCCTATTGTGGCAGGGTACACGGTCACGTCGGTCGTGTCCTCCCGGCAGGGGCGTGTGTACGTGGCCGGAGCCCCCCGCTTCAACCACACAGGCAAAGTCATCCTGTTCACCATGCACAACAACCGGAGTCTCACCATTCACCAGGCCCTTCGTGGGGAGCAGGTAATGGGTGGGGAGCCTGGCGGCAAGGGGGAGGACAAGCCTGGGCTGGCGGGGTTCCGGCACTCATCTCTTCCCTGTAAGACTGTCCCCACAGCCAAGACATCTTTCCTGACTGGGGCATGTATCTCCTTCACAACAGCTTAGAATGGGCTGTCCTGTCCCCAGAAACCAGATCCTGGTCCCTACAACAGCAAGGTCCCTTCTATTGGAATAATTTGCTGCCAACACATACAGGCCGCCCCATCTCTGGGGTGTTCACCTGAGACCTCCAGCTTCTCTCTGATCATGTCTAGAGTTCAGGGCTGGAGGCAGCATCAAGGCTATGGCTGCCCAGCCTGGCTGCTAGGCCCAAGCATCCCAAAGGGACCATTGCGTCCCTTCATGCTCCTAAAGACCATTTACGTCCACCTGCCTGTTCCGCCCACGGGCTGCCCCTTCCTGGCACTGTTGTCCTGACACGGAGGCCACGCCCCTGCCCACCTGGGTGTGGGGGCCGCCTGAGGGGCTTGCCGTGTCTCCTGTTGGGTGATCATGAATGCAAAGGGGAAGCTATGATAAGAGTCACGAGGGGAAAGATCAGAAAGGAGGGTGGACGCTGATCCAAGTCACTTCAGCAGCCACGGGCCACGGGGTGTATTTGTGGCCAGGTCAAGTTTAGAATTCGCGTCTCCTGGTGGGACTGCCTCTGCTGTGCCACTGTCTGCCCTCGGGTAGCTCCCAAACCAGGCCTCTGCTGGCTCCAGTGCCTTCTGCTGCCCTTGGCCCACCCTGTGTGGACAGATTTCTCCTTGGGTCTAACCTCAGCCCTTTGCTGCCGGAAGCCATCATTCTCCCGCCTGCAGCCCAGCTCAAGGGCACTGGGAAGCCTGGCACTGCTGTCCCCCAGCCTCCAGCCCACCGCCCACTCCACCCACAGCTGGCTTTTTGGGGCTCCAAGGCCAGACCATGAGAGCTGGAGGGAATTTGTTGATGGATTTATGACATTTTTATAGCCTGGTTCTGCCTCCAACATCCGAAGGAGAAACCGCAGTGCTGAAGGCAGCTGAATTAAGTGGATTCCAAATAGCGTGACCCACATAGCTGAGGCCACATATTCAGACAAATGTCTCCCCCTCTCCTCCCTTCCTTGCTCAGTCTGGCTCTTAATCACTTTATGGAGACTTGTCTCTTCCCTCCCCCAGCCTGTGTTTATGATTTCCTCTTTCTCTCATCTATCGTTTTATCTTTCCAGTTAAAATCTTTTAATGCTTGAAGATAGATTTGTTTTCTGAGCATACCTCTAAGCCAAGCAAGGGGAAGATCACGGGCTCAGGTATCAGACAGACCCAAGTTCCAACCCAGTTTGGCTCTCCCCAGCCTGACCTTGGCAAGTAGCTAGAATTCTCTGAGCTCCTCCGTTCCCTGCACAGCGAGATAATCGAGTCTCCCCAAAGGGGCTGGAGGCTCCAGCTGCTAGCCTGAAGCTTCACAGCATCCCACACAAGGCCTCATGAGAAGGTTTCCTTCCCCTTTCCTAAGCAACTGATGTTCCAAGCAACATTTATTGAACACTTCCCATATGCCATGCTGGGCATTCAAGATCAAGGGAACCTGATAGGAACAGAGCCTACCCTCATGAGGGTCTCCATGGGACAGATTCTTGGGGACCATGGACAAGGTACCCGAGGCCGGGAGGAGAATAGGGCTGAGCAGACTCCTAATAGGACATGACCCGAAGGATGGAGAGACATTATCTGGGGAGACAGAAGGGGACAGTGGCCAAAAGGAAAGTCTGTGCAGAGGGGAGCATGGAACCCAGACAGAGCTTCAGACTTTTGGAGAAAAGAAACCTCTCATTGTGGCAAGAGGCACTCCCTCTGTGTGGGAGACAGTCAGGGACAGAGGCTGGGAGGAAGGATGAAGGTCCAGCAGGGATATCTGGACCAAAGTGAGAAGTCATTTGATCTGCTGCCAGGGTGATGGGTGATCTGCAAACACCACCCCTGCTCCCCACTGCAGGTGGGAGAGGTGGAGGGTGGGGCCAGGGAGGACCCACAGGCTTCAGATTCAGTGAGTGGGTGGCTCCCGCTCTGAAGAAGTACCCAAGGCAGAGAGCACAGTGAGTGCACAAACGTTGAAAAGTCGTAATCTCCAAGACCTGTCCCAGAGTCCTTTGGGCCATGTCCTATAAGTGGGGGCTGCTTAAACACACTTGCTTTCCAGTATTACAGGATCACTGGTGATTATTTTATTTTTTTAAAGATGTATTTATTTATGCACACAGAACTGGGATATAGGCCAGAGGTGCAGGGCTGGTGAGAGGATTCACCAGAGACAGAGTGGGGAGCAGAACAGGCAGACTGATGAAGTACACTGCTGAGGGGAGCAGCGGGCGGGTCAGGAGAGGTCTGCCGCTCCATGTGGTCACCTTCAGGGCAGGTGGGATTGAACTCATGCTGAAGTGGCTTTAGTTTCTTCGTGCTGTGCTTTAACCCGCTGTGCCACCAGGGAAGGCCCCTGGTGATTATTTTATAGAAAAAAATCAAATCCATCATGGAGAAATACTCAGGATACATAATTTAATTTCAAAATCAGCATACAGCAGACCCTTGGTTTTTTTGTTGTAATGTTGAGGCAAAAAATAATAATCCAGGATGACTTTAAATGAAACCTGATTGGAAGACCTGCTTTCTTTACAGACCCAGTTTCCAAGAACCTCCCCATGATGTTAAGTATGGACTTACCCTATAAACTATATAATAGGATTCCAGAGTACAAAAATAAAACCACACACTCAGGATCACACCCCAGAGAAAACGCTGGAAGAACATTAAAGTGTACAAAATAGAAGGAAACACACTAACGTCCAGGGGAAAAAATACATGAAAGTGTAGAAAATACACTCAAGTGTGGTTCTTGTGGGATGTTTCAACTGTGGGTGCTTTTTATCTTTCTACCTTTTTTAAAAGTTTGTTCATTTCTTGCCATTATAATGTGTCTTAATAAACACAGTAAATGTCAAGCAATAGAAGTGAATAACAGAATGCAGAAAGAGCAGGGCAGAATAGGTAACAGGAGGAAAGAGAAAGTGGCCAGTCTGGTCCAGTCCTGGGCAGGGAAGGGGTGCAGAGCCGGCAGCAGGCAAAGGGGCGCACAGCCTTCACCAAACGTTGCCAGTAAAAGGATGGGAGGCGCTCCCCCCCT
>NW_004567124.1:4425974-4442024 GCF_000260355.1 Condylura cristata
GAGGGCCGCGAGCGCGGCCGGGTCTACGTCTACAGCCTGAGACAGGTAGGCTGCGGGGGGCTGAGCAAAATGGGGGACGGCTACCCCTGGCCTTGACTCGGGTGGTCCTGAGAGAAGGTCACTGCAGGGGCCTGTATCTGCCTGCTGAGCCAGGTGGGGAGAGCAGGAGTCCCTGGTCCTAAGTTGCCAGGAGTAGGTGTCTGGGGAGATGGGGTGCAGCGAGGTGTTGGCAGGCCAGAGTTGATGGTGACCCCGAGCACCCTTGCCGTCTACGCTGAGTCTTTTCCCACCCCTGGTTTCGAAGGACCGGTTTGTTTACAATGGGACACTGATGGATGCCCAGAATTTCCAGAATGCCCGATTCGGGTCCTCCATTGTCTCGGTTCCGGACCTCAATCAAGACTCCTATAATGATGTGGTGGTGGGAGCCCCATTAGAGGACAACCACCGGGGAGCCATCTACATCTTCCATGGCTTCGGAGGCAGCATCCTAAAAAAGCCAAAGCAGGTAACACACTCCCCCAAAGCCCTAGAAATGATAAAGCTCGGACTCGGAGTCCCAGCAGCTCACTGTCTCCTGTGTCCTTGCAGAACAGAGCATTCCTTGGTATCTAGCCCTTCTGGCCTCAAGTTGAAGATGCCTGCAGCACCCCCCCCCCACAGACCCTTCTAGCCTAATCTGCCCCCACCACCCCAGGCAGCAGCAAGATCCCAGGGACCCCACTGTGCACTTGCATCCATGCATCTGGCTGCAGGTGGAGACTCCTGGCCCTTGCTTTGCTCTGGAAATGCTGCGTGCGGAAGCCTTGCTCACCTCGAAGTTAACTCTCCCTTGCCCCATCCCCTGCAGGGCATCACTTTGCCCACATATTTTGCTGGTACGATAGTCTCGTAGATACACTACAGTAGAGGCACGGTAGGCTACCTGCTGGATGACCTGTCACACTTGATGGGGCCCTCTTTGTAGATACCGTATTTTAATCCAAACGGGTGACTTAATGGTAGGAATTGCAGTTTCCAGGGCCAAGCAGGAGTGGAAAGCTTTGGCCTGGGGAAGCTTCCTGATGGCTTCAAACAGGCTGTCTCCAGACTCCCTATCATATCTTCCTTGAGGGCGCCCTCCCCTTTGTGCTAACACTGTGTATGCCCAGTGTTTTCCTTCTTTCCACTCTGGCAGAGAATCGCCGCCTCAGAACTGGCTCCAGGTCTCCAATATTTTGGCTGCAGCATCCACGGGCAGCTGGACCTGAACGAAGACGGGCTGGTCGACCTGGCAGTGGGCGCCGTTGGCAACGCTGTGATTCTGTGGTTGGTCCCCTCTTCTTGATGCTTGGTTCTCCCAAGAGGCCCTCTGGGTACAGGATTTTTTTTTAAGATTTATTTTATATATATATGCATAAAAGAACTGGGGTGTAGGCTATAGGTGCAGGGGGTGAGAAGATTCACCAGAGACATAGTGGGGAGCAGAACAGAAAAGGCAGACTGATGGAGTACATGGCTGAGGGGAGCATGGGTCAAGACAAGAGAGGTCTGCTGTACCGTGTGGGTAGCTTCTGGGTTGGGAATGGAACTCGTGCTGCAGTGGCTGCTGATAGCTTCATAGTGCTGCACCACCAGGGAGGACCCTAGATCTTTAACAAAACCAAATATATATATATATTTATTTATGCATACAAGAACTGTGGTGTAGGCCAGAGATGTAGGGGGTGAGAGGATTCACCAGAGGCAGAGTGGGGAGCAGAACAGGCAGACTGCTGAGGGGAGCAGCGGGCAGGTCAGGAGAGGTCTGCTGTGTCACATGGGTCAGCTTCCTGGCCGGGGTCAAGCTATGGTGCAGTAGCTGGTGATAGCTTCATAGTGTTGTATCTTAACCCCTTGTGCCACCAGGGAGGCCCTAAGTGCAGGATTAAAAGGTGTACTTTGGGCCCTCCCTGGTGGCGCAGCGGGTTAAAGCACAGCACTGAGAAGCTAAAGTCACTTCCGCATGAGTTCAATTCCCGCCTGCCCCGGAGGAGACCACATGGTGTGGCAGACCTCTCCTGACCTGCCCGCTGCTCCCCTCAGCAGTGTACTTCTGTCGATCTGCCTGTTCTGCTTCCCACTCTGTCTCTGGTGAATCCTCTCACCCTCCGCATCTCTGGCCTGTACCCCAATTCTGTATGGATAAATAAATAAATCTTTAAAAAAAAAAAAAGGTGTACTTCAAGTGACTGGACTATGGTGATGGCACACAGGTGATTTGGTGATGGGAAACCCACGGGGATTACAACTGAGATGGGAAAAGGCAACAAGTAATGTAAAAATAAACGACTATATTATTAAAAAAAAAAAAAAAGATGTACTTCAGGACCTCATCCCCATCTCTCACCATTGTCATCGCTACTCACCCAATTCCTCTCCCATGGTGTTACCAGTCTCCATTGATTTCATAGAATCATTTTAAATTACCTTGAAGTTCAGATCACTCTTCTAGGAGCTCTAGGATGTCAGTGCAACACAGAGTCAAAAAAACCTCAGAATTTGAAATTCTAGAAATTCTGGTTAATCACTCTTCTCTTCCACTTTAGTTTTTCAGACTACTTGAAGAACAGGCTGGGCAGATTCTTACCAGCTGGGAGGCACACCCTCCTCCCTGGGGCTGAGAGAATGTGCATGGTTCTCAGAGATCTGTTCTTCCAAGCCCCCTGGACTTCTTGCTTCCCTTCTTCAGTGTCCCTGTGACAGTATCCCATCAGTATTTTCCATATGTCTACACTCAGGGTCTTTAGCAATAACAAGAACTTTAAAAAAAAAATTGCTTTCTAAAGCCATAAATTTTACCACATAATGTGGTGGCTGCTTTTTGAGCCAAAAATATTTTTAATTTGAGCTTTTTCTATGTGTATAGTTGATCCTTGAACAAAGTGGGGGTTAGGAATGCTGACCACATGCAGCTGAATATCTGCCTATATCTTATAGTTGGCCCTCGACACATGTGGGTTCCACCTCTGGGGGTTCAACCAACCAACACCTGCAGTTGATTGGATCGGGGAATGTGGAGCCCATGGAAAGAAAAAAATTCAAACAAAAGAGTCATTAAATTTATACTCATTCTCCATAGTTTATCTTGCTCTTGATTTCTTCTAGCAATTATTATGAGTTCAGTTTTTCCATAAGTTCTGCAATTTCCTATCCCCTGTTCCATGATAAACCTGCATGTTAAAGTATTTAATCAATTCTTTTCCTGTGAGTTTCTCTAAATGCAAAGCATTAAAATAAGTTAGAGCTTCTGAAAATGACTAAAGACTTGTACATGCCTAAAACTAGACATTTGAGTATAATACAATTAGTAAGGAAATTTGCTAGATTTTGTGGCATGTATTTTAAAATAATAGCCAGAATTGGCCAGTAATAATATTCTCCCAGAACATATCAGATTTTTAAGAAGTTTCACATAATTTCCAGAATATTCCTATTAGTATTTAGATTACATGCCAAGAAGTTGAAACTTTCTCCTTATGTGACAATGCTTCCCATGACATTTCAACTTATCGAGTAGACTTAAGTTGTTTAATATTTTCCTTTCTACAAGGAAAGAGAACAATTTTTATGAGGTGTCTTAGGAGTTTAAGACTTCCCATATTTCTTATTTTTAATCAAAATATTTATTATTTTTAGAATTATGGTTTCAGGGAAGTTTCGTGAAAGCATAAAGCATTTACATAGGATACTATGAACAACATTTGACTGCTCATTTAACCAAAGTGACAATGATTTTTAAAGCAAATATATATTTTTGAGAAGGCTTGGCTCAAAGAAATGCTGCCAGAACCAGATTTCTCTCTAGTTAGCCAAAAGCCTGAAAGTATCAGATCATTAAATTAAATAGCCTACAAGCTTTTATTATACACTGATTCTAGTTTATGATTACTTTTGTTCCTTCTAGAAGATAAAAGAAATTAAAAGTTGGTTTTTTATATATAAAGTATATAAAACATAATAAAACATAATATATAAATGTTACAATATATATTATATAAGTATGTGACATATAGTTATATGTCATTTATTAGTATAAATCCTTATAACAATTCATTTTATCTTATCCACATCTAAATTTCTCTACAATTCCTTTTTCCTAAGTCTTTTGTCACTTAACAGACCTCTTAGGACTTACTATATTCATTCAGTTTTTTGCCCTAAAACTTATACATTTTAGAATAATCGTTTCACTTGACAAAACTACTGCCTCTTTCCTTACCTTATCAAATGAAAACTGACATCCTTTATCTTTTATCCTTTTTCTTCTCAGAAAAAAAGATTCTATTCCCCTTCCATTCTGCTTACTTGCTTTCTATAAACATTCATTTTTTTTCCTTTCAAATCCTTAATTCCTAATAAGATCTGAAAAATCTAAGGGAGATTCTGTAATAGTCAGCCTATGTACCAAAAAAACATTCTGTCTCAAATGTTTGTGTTTGGCTAGTGTTTTTGGTTTCTCCTGGGATGTTTACATTCTAAAGACAGATTGGGTTTATAAGGATGAAGAGAGAGAGATGTTAGGAGTTTTCAGGGTATATTTTTCCATTATCAGATGTCTAAGGTTAATTGCTATTTAAAATTTTTCTCTTTCACAAGTATTTTATTTCTTGTATAAGTTCCCCCCCTTTTTTAACTTTATCCCATTATTCTAACTCTAAAGATTTACATGTTTCAAATCAAACCATTAAATTTTAAAGCTAGTTCTCATCAACCATACATCCAAGATTACAGTTCCTTGAAAGTACTTTGTTTTTTTCTCCCATTATATTCCTGAATTTATATAGGTACCTATCATAATTCATTCCACTATTACCAGCCTGAAGTACAGCAATGAAGCCCAGTGGGAAGACATTCAAACATACATATAGTCATAAAGATCTTTTTTAATTAGTTTAAAATCTGTTCTAATGGACTAGAGCCAAATATCCCACTTAGATTGCCTATTACCTTTTCTTCAGTGATCACTATTATAGATACATCTGAAATTGAGTTGTTTCTAAATTCCCTAAGCCAAACTAAATCTAAAAACTTTAATGTGAGTAGCTTCCACGACTTCTTTCCATTGTCTTTTATCCTGGATTCTAACCCAGGGATCTCAGGCCTCTGGCCCAAGGGCTTGGGGGCTCTAAACCACTGAAGATCTCTCTGCATGCTCTAGGGTGGAACTCTAACTCACAATCCTAGTAAGCTAATAATTAAACAGTTTAGGAAGCAGCTACTCAAAACAAGATTACTCACTTAAAAGACATCTGTTCGCAGAATTGTTTCTTCTTTCAAAATGAAATTAGCACCAAGGGATCCTTAAGTATTGGAATGGAGCGAGGGAGTCCAGTGTTGAGCCTCTAGACAAAGAGGCCTAGTGACCAGCAGGGTCACCCCCGATGGTGGAGAAACCCACTCCCACGGCTGCAGAGCCTTGGGCAGGCAGTTCCATCTGGAGTGACAGCTGATTATCAACCGATGGCCTCACAGTCCAGGGCCCATAGAGGTTGGTTATTATAACACCAGGTTTTGAAGGGGAAAAGGATTTTATTGCAAGTCACCTAGTAAGGATGCAGAAGAAAAATTCAATTCTGCCTCTCCTATTAAGAAAAGGAATGAGGGGGCCCTCTCTGGTGGCACAACAGATTGGAGCACAGCATTATGAAGCTAGCTGAAGCCACTTCAGCACAAGTTCAGTCCCCGGCCAGGCAGGACCCACATAGCACAGAAGACCTCTCCTGACCACCCGCTACTACCCTCAGCTCTGTACTTCGTCGACCTGCCTGTTCTGCACCCCACTCTGTCTCTGGTGAATCCTCTCACCTCCCCTGCACTCTGGCCTGTGCCCAGTTCCGTATGCACAAATAAATAAATCTTTTTTTAAAAAAAAAAAAAGAATGAGGGGACCTCCCTGGTAATGCAAGAATTAAAGCCAGCACTATGAAGCTATCCACAGCCAGGAATTTGATCCCAGCTGGAGAAGTGACCCACACGGTGTGGCAGACCTCTCCTGGCTCTCCTGCTCCCCTCAGCAGTGTATTTCAGCTGATCTGCCTGTTCTGCTCCCCACTCTGTCTCTAGTGAATCCTCACACCTCTGGCCTGTACCCCACTTTTTGTATACAAAAGTAAATAAATATTAAAAAAAAAAAAGTGGGGCAATGAGGTTATACAGGTTCTAGAGATTGGTGTTAAAATCAGAGGAGTCAAATTTGATTGGCCATGGAGTGGGCTGGGGCAAAGAAATGTGGACTTGGCTAAGGTTCGCTGGCCAGTTATAGGGCAGGTCATATATGAAGAACTATGAAGAGATTTTTCTCCAGATCACTGGAGTTTTGCCTGTCTGTGGATGACCCCTCACCTCTGGGCTGCTCCTCTCCTTTACCCCTGTGTCTGGGGCTCAGCTCAAGGTCAGACACTTCTGCACTTGCTCAGCTGTGTCATTTGTAGATAAAGTCAAGGCTCTGGATGTCTGTGAAAGAAAAACTCAGAAGGAAAGTTATACAAGTTTTTTTTTTCTTTTGTTCTCTAGGGTCTGAGAATAATTCAGCTATTTCACCTTGGCTTCCATATTAAAATTTGAGAAGTACCCCTTTAAGACATGTTAATGCTGACTCTGATTTAACGTAGACTGAAATCTCTTAACTTAGAGTTAACTCTAAGTTAAAACTCTTAGAGTGCAACTTTGGCATCAATATTTTTTTTTGAAAATTTTTTTTATTAAAAAGTTTATTTTTACATCATTTTGCACATTTTTTTTTCATCTCAATTGTAATCCCCACGGGTTTCCCATCACCAAATCACCCCTGTGCCACCATAGTCCCGTGCATTTCCCTCCCTCCCCCCCCCCCCCGTTTTTGGTCCCATTCCCCACTCCACCCCCACAGAATGTCGGCATCAATATTTTTTTTTAAAATCATTCTAGATTGGCCCTTCCTGGTGGCACAATGGGTTAGGACACAGTACTGCAAGCTGGCCGCAGCCGCTTCAGTGCAAGTTCGATCCCCAGCCCCAGAGGTGACCACATGGCGTGGCAGACCTCTCCTGACCTGCCCACTGCTCCCCTCAGCAGTGTGCTTCGTCAGTTGGCCTGTTCTGCTCCCCACTCTGTCTCTGGTGAATCCTCTCACTGTCCCTGCACCTCTGGCTTGTACCCCAGTTCTGTATGAATAAGTAAGTAAATCATTAAAAAATACTCTCTAGAGTATTCTAATATATACCCAGGGGCAGAATCACTGCTCTAAAAGTTATGAAAAGGCAACAAGTATGGTCTGCAACAAGTACAGCCCCGGGAAGTGAAGGCGCCTCCAGGAACCGTGAAGTGGCTGCGTCTGCCTCTCACCCACCATGAACTATTTTGCACAATACTTTGACATCTGGGAACTCTCTCTGCCCCCAGCCCACCTCACCCTCCAGTGGTGGTTTCGCAAGTCCCATTCCCACTGGGCTGTCCACCTTTCCATGGGTCACAGCAGGGCAGCCAGCCCTGGCTCACCCCGCTGCCTTCCCTCCTCTCTAGGTCACGCCCTGTGGTTCGGATCAACGTCAGCCTCCACTTCGAGCCGTCCAAGATCAACATCTTCCACAGAGACTGCAAACGCAGTGGCAGAGATGCCACCTGTCTGGCCGCCTTCCTCTGCTTCACACCCATCTTCCTGGCACCCCATTTCCAAACGGCCACCGTTGGTAAATCGCCCAGTCACCCAGCCCCAGTCTCCCCAATGGAGGGGTTGTCAGAACCGGGGCTTTGCTGGGTGGGCCTGCAGTGCCAGGCCATGGCCAGAACCGCCTATGGTGACTGCTAGACACCTATTCCATGCTGTGACTCCAAGGGGCAAAGAGGGGCTGTCGTGCCAGGAGAAGGATGGCAGTGAGCAGCCATGACCAAGGGAGAGGTCGGGGAAGAGGGAAAGTAGGGTGCAGTTGGCTCAGAACAGGAGGCTGGAAGCAGTGGACAAGTTAGAGTGTGAAGCTGCCACAGCAATCTGGATGGCGCCTAAGAGTCAAAGCGGAAGAGGGTAGAAGCCAGGGGTCAGGATGAGAAGACCCAGCCTCAGTGGGCACGGCTGGGAGAGAGCATGAGTCCGCCACAGGGCAGTTTCCTTCTGAGGGTCCTTCACATTTGGCCAAGGGAGGGTCAGCCACCTGCTCCCAGCACGGTCCGGGCTCCACGGCCCCAGGAAGTGACAGCTGCAGGGTCCAGGCGGGCTAGGCCAGGGGAGCCACAGCAACGCGCTTCTCAGCGCGCATCCAAGAAGCAGGACTGACCAAGCAAAGGAGAGACGCGTGCTCGCAGGGAGAGAGAACAAAGGTGGGCCTGCGGTCTGTGCTCTTTCCATTTCTACCAGTGAGTCGGAAAGATGCAAGAATCTGTGCACGCAGAGGGCCGGTCGGGGTGCAGGAACAGGGGCTCTGCCCTCCCTGGCGTTAGCAAGACCATCCTATTGCCAGGAAGGAGGCTGCAGGCTTAGGCAGGTGGGAGCTGCCACCCACAAAGGCACAGACCTCACAGGGCCCAGCGCTGAGGAAGACCAGAAGGTGAAGGGAGGAGTGGAGAAGTGTGCTTACTCAAAGGGGGTTTCGCCCAGACCCCCTGATTTATCTCCTTTCTCTGCTTCCTGCACTACTCCCCCATTTCCTCCTCTTCCTCTTCCCTGTCAGCCCCGCCTTCATTTCCCCCCCTCCTACCTTCCTCCACTCTTCAGTTCCTTCCTTTTTCTCTTGCTCTCTGCTTGGCAGTTTCTCCACACCTGCCAGCTTGTGAAGGGAGGGAAGCAGCTCTTCCCTGGCCATCCTGGAGGGCTTCCTGGAAGAGATTGCCGTTAAAGGTCAGGGAAACAGTGGCTCTGCATTCAAGGTCTCGCCCTGTCCCCCAGGCATCAAGTACAACGCCACCCTGGATGAGAGACGGTACACGCCGAGGGCCCACCTGGACGAGGGCGGGGACCGGTACAGCAACAGGGCCGTCCTGCTTTCCTCCAGCCAGGAGCACTGTGAGCGGATCAGCTTCCATGTTCTGGTGAGCCTGACGCCCAGCGGCCCCACCGGCAGGGGTCCGGAGCTGTAGAGAGACTGACGTGGGAGACCAGGGCTCCGCTCCTGCCCGGCTGTGCTGAGCCCCCAGCAGAGCTCAGCAGGCCAGCAGGGGCACTGGCCTCAGCTCGGCCACCCCAAATGCCTGCTCCAGTGGAAAAGGCCACAGGACTGATGCCCAGCACCTCGCAGGACACACACACCCCAATCCCTTCCTTCTGGCTTTCAGATACCCACTGTCTGTGTAGCAGGGTGAAGTCCAGGAGGGTGTTAGGCTCAGTGAGGTCTAAAAGAGAAGTAGCGTTGGCCAGCAGTGGCTCGAAAGAAATGGAAAAGCAGGCGTCTGCTGAAAATAAAGGCCCATCGGTGGGTGAGGGCGAGGACAAGGTGAGGGGAGCTGCAGAGAGCCAGCCTGCTGGAGAGGGAGAGCCAGCCATGGCCTGGCACTCTGCTTTACAGACATGGGAGAGCGTAAGAGTTTGCCTCCATCCAGAAATCCCAGGCACCCAAACTCTAGTTCCAGCCTTACAGACAAGAAGTGTTACAGGGTAGCCCAGAGTGGACTGGGCCGCCTGTCTGTGGGGCCTCACCCGAGTGCTCACAATTTGGTTATACTGCAGGTATATGTGTTTATTTACAAAAGGGGAAAGGAATAGGGAACAACACAGGCAAAGAGAGAAAGATACAAAGTAAGTGGAATACCTTACGGCTAGGCTGACTGAACACACCGAGTCACAAGGTCAGGAGAGCTGCTTCCCGAGCGAGAGATCGAATCATGCCCTATTTATCCCCCAAAAGTCCCAGAATTCTTGCTAGTTCCACCCTTGGGTCCTCGCAGTTCTCTCCCTGGTACTGCTGGGAGTTGTAGTTTCCAATCACTGGAGTAGGGGTTGGAGTCCAGAAAGCTGGAGTAGGGGATGGAGTCCACAAGACACTGCAGAGTTCCTTTAGGACATCCTTCCCCTCAACAGTAGGGGGCAGCGAGAAACCCCCGAGTCCAGTCTTCCACCGCCAGAAAAGCAAGCAGTTAGAAGCCCCCACTCTGCTGCTCCCCCTCTAATCTCTTGGTGCCCGGTTCTCCACGTGTGGTCCCCAGGCCAGGTCCATCCTCCTCTCCTGCAAGCTTGTGAGAAATGAACATTTGTAACCCCGTGCCAGGCCCCCTGCTTCAGACTCAGGTGGGGCCCAGCACTCAGTGTTTGAGTAGCTCACCCACCACCTTCAGGGGAGATTCTGGGGTAAGCTCAGGCTAGAGAGCCGCAGCCTTAACACAGAGCAGCCACTCACGTCCAGCTTTGGGGTCCAAGGAGAGGATTTTAGGCAGTTCCACATATCCTCCTTCATTTGCTGTCTTATCTGAATCGCCCCCATTTTGCTCTGAGCTTGCTCATTCATTGACTCAGCACAGTTCCTAAGCCCTCGCCACAGTGCTAGGACTCTGCTAAGAGGTTTTGAGAGAGGAGGCTGAGCTTCATGCGGATGGGTCCTATGAGGGTGTGGCGGGGGGCAAGGCTCAGGTGCTTGGCTGATGGGGCTGTGAAGGATGAGCAGGAGCCTGCTGGGACATGACCTTGCTGCAGGGACATATGCTGGTCACCCTTCAGCCCTGGACCCTGCTGGGCAGCTGGCGCTTTCATCCTGGACTCATCTGAGGCCTGGGAGTGGGGGGTTGGGGGGGTTGAGGCACACCCAGGCTCAGGGAGGCGGAATCTCTGTCCTGGCGATCCTGGTCCAAAAAGGTGCTCCCTCCACCCTCGCTCAGTCCTCACCTCCTCCACACAGGACACCGCTGACTACGTGAAGCCAGTGACCTTCTCTGTGGAGTACGCCCTGCAGGACCCCGACAACGGCCCCGTGCTGGACGAAGGCTGGCCCACAGCCCTGAGGGTCTCGGTACGTCTGGCCTGGGGGACACATCCCCCATCCACTCCACCTCCTCCAGGCAGTCTCCCCCCGCCAGTCTTCCCCCTCCTGCCAGCAAACCCACACACCTCCTTCCCTCTGCCCTGCGGCTATGAGGGCAATTTCTTGAGACCCTCTCCTGCAGGAGTTCCCAGCATAGGTGAGCACTGAGGGGGTACCGGGAAAATACGGAGAATTCCAGGATGAGAAGTTTCTTTAGATTTCGATCTCCTGCTTCTCACATGCACACAGGACACTGGAGGCCCGAGAGAGCATCCAACCACTCAAAGCTGGCCTGCAGCTCTGGGATGACTGATTGCCTGATGGATCGTCCTCCCGCCCCTTCTAAGTGTTCCAAAAATATCTGGTTTTTAATCTCATCTTTGGTTATGGTCCCACCCTTCGACCGCATATTTTAACCCCTTGCTCTCCGGCATCAGAATTTTCTGGTATCTGACACTCAGCGTTCCATGTAGCTCCACTCCAAAGAAAAGGTCAGTTACCACAGCTGTCCAGGCTGTTCTGGGACACAGGCAACATCCATACATGGAAAGAGCTCCTGAACCCTGAGGTAGAGGCCCCAGAGCTCTCAGCCCACACCTGTGGACTGCAGGTTCAGAGTGACATCTGAAATAGAGCATCCAGCCAGCAAATAGCAGTTTCAGAGTCATTGATATACCCTCTTGTATTTCCCCAGCGTAAAACGACCGCAGCATCAACAGCAGTGCTTCTGACACGCCCTTGATTCCCTCGTTTACCTCCATCGCCCCTCAGCGCTCCCACAGTCCACTGCCAACCTTCGGCCTTCCCGTCTTCCCCTTTCCTCCAGAGAGGCACATCAGAGTGGTTGTCTTTAAAATGCATTTCAAGAGTGCAGGAGAAGTGGACTGGGGAGACTGGAATTTTCATTAGTGAGCCAGGAGAGGGGGAAATCTGGGCGCACTGAGTCGTTAATATTTTTCCCACTACTGTAAATACAAAACCACTACAGCGAGTGCAGGTGCCTGTGACACTCAACCTATGGCGTGTTGAGGCCGTGCCGTGGCGTAGATGCAGGCCTTTCTGTGCTGTCCCACTGATGGCTTCGATGCGAGATGCAACATGGGTCACAGATCAGGTCTAAGACAGAGTGAGGTCAGAACAAGTGTAAGCAAGCCTCAGATGTTAGGCCAGGAGGACTTCCTGGAGGTGGCCGTGAAAGTGCAGAGGAGGGAGCTCACATCTTGTGCAACCAGAGCTGGCATGTGCAGGCTGAAGGACGGCTGAGGCGGTGGGCCCCCTAACTAGCTGCCTGCACCCCGCTTTCCCTGGCCCAGGTGCCCTTCTGGAATGGCTGCAGTGAGGATGAGCACTGTGTCCCTGACCTCTTGCTGGACGCCCATAGTGACCTGCCAACGGCCATGTGAGTTGTCTCCTCCCCACCACACCTTGGTTTCTCCCCCTGCTGCTTCTAGGGCCCTGGATGGTCCCCCTGCACATCCTCTCGCCCAACTCTGAGCCTGAAGCCTGGACCTAGCCCACAGACAATCTCCTCCTCTGGGGCCTCCATTTCCTCCTTGTTTAATACAAACCCCCTCGAACTTAGTTTAGAAAAGGTCACCCTTCTGGGTGCCCCTACTACAAAACAGATACAAGTGGAGAATGAGTTCTGAGTGCTCATTCTCCAACCCCTGGCCAGGCAGCCTTTAAGGTCCACGACTAACTACTTGTGCTTGATGCTGCAGAAGCAAGCAGAGAGGAGGTGCCCTCCATGGCCCCCTGAGAAAATAGACAACAGCCTCTGAGTTTTAATTTAGGCTATGTATTTTCAAATACAAGTAACTTAAACTGCCATCTATGAGATGATTAAGATAGAAGACAGACAGACAGAGATGCAAATTAAAGCCACAATGAGACCCACCTCACCCCAGTGAGAATGGCACATCTTAAAACAACCAGCAACAACAAATGTTGGCGAGGATGTGGAGAAAAAGGAACTCTCCTGCACTGCTGGTGGGAATGCAAACTAGTACAACCACTATGGAAAACTGTTTGGAGGTTCCTCAAACTGCTAAACATGGAGCTTCCCTACGACCCAGCAATCCCACTCCTAGGTATCTACACAAAAGACACAAAAACACTGGTTCAGAAAGACATCTGCACCCCCATGTTTACTGCTGCTTTATTCACAATTGGAAAGACATGGAAACAACCCAAATGCCCAAAAGTGGATGAATGGATTAAAAAGATGTGGTACATATACACAATGGAATATTACTCAGCAACCAAAAAAATAAGCACATGTCTTTTGCAGCAACATGGATGGGCTGGAAAAGATCATGCTTAGTGAAATAAGCCAGAAAGAAAAGGAAAAATACCAGATGGTTTCTCTCATAGCAGGAGTATAAAAGTCCAGGGGAGAAAATAATAATAATAATGAACAACTTTATACCAGAGATATTTTACAGGGGTGGAGCTGGGTATAGGATCAAAAATGGGGGTGGGGGGACATGTACTGGACTATGGTGATGGCACAAGGGTGATTTGGTGATTGGAAGCCCACAGGGATTACAACTGAGATGGAAAAAGGCATAAAATGATGTAAAAATAAACTATTATATTATTTAAAAAAAAAAAAAAAACCTCAAAAACAAAAAAAAAAAAATAGAAGAAATAATATGCCATGACATATACAATTAGAAATAGCATGTGTAAGCCTTAGAAGAGAATGAAGAAGCAGATACTCTGTCTCGGCTAGTCATCAGGAGTGTCCACATTTAACACTGAGCTTCCGGGCAGGCAGAGACAGAGGGCAGCATGCTGAGTGGAAAGGGGATCCGTGACCAGTGAGAGAACCCCCATATTCCCCATTCCATCTGGCTCCTTCCCGCAGGGAGTACTGCCAGACGGCGCTGAGGAAGTCTGCGCAGGACTGCTCCACATACGCGCTGTCCTTTGACACTACAGTTTTCATCATAGAGAGCACGCGCCGGCGGGTGGCCGTGGAGGCCATGCTGGAGAACAGGGGTGAGAACGCCTACAACACCATCCTGAATATTTCACAGTCAGCAAACCTGCAGTTCGCCAGCTTGATCCAGAAGGTGAGACCTCAGTGATTCACCCACTTGCTGAGGCAAAGGGTAGAGGCAGGAAAAGAGGGATCCGGGCGAAGGCCTGGCTGTACGTTGGAATCATCTGGAAGCCTAAATACCTCTATCCACTTTTTTTTTTTAAGCTTTATTTATTAATGCATCCAAGAACTGGGGTACAAGCCAGAGGTGCTGGGAGGGGGCTGAGAGGCTTCACCAGAGACAGAGTGGGGAGCAGAACAGGCAGATCCACTGAAGTACACTGCGGAGGGGAGCAGCAGGCGGGTCAGGAGAGGTCTGCCCCGCCATGTGGTCACCTCCCTCTCCGCGGATCAGACTCCAGCTGCAGTGGCTGCAGATAGCTTCACAGTATTGTGCTTTAACCCACTGTGCCACCCTCTATGTAGCCCTCCAGAGATTCTAACTGAACTTGTCCCGGGTAGCCTGGGTTAAGATGATTCCAAGGCTTCCCAGAGAGTTTCCACTTGCAGCCAGGGGAGGACAGTATGAGCCCTCCAGGGCGTGGGAGGCGTGGGCAGATACACACATACACGCACACACCGCTCCTGAGCTCAGGAGAAGCCGAGTGGAGTGAAGCTATCCCAGGAAATTGAGGGGTTGTCCTGGCCTCCCTTCCCCTTTGTGGACTCCCAGTGACCTCAAAGTGTCAACTGAATGGGGGCCTGCCATCTGTCTGTGGCCAGGGTCAGTCCTTCTGTCCCATCCGGCCCCACTGCCACTCCCTCCACAGCCCAGAGCAAAGATGGGGGGCTGCCTTTCGAAGTCCTCTCCTGCCCAGAGATTTGGGGCACAGGACATTGAGCCACTAATCTGCATCCGCTTTTACAAGACATGTCCTGTGCCTTAGCCTAACCCTAAGGAGATGGAAATCATGGAATTTTGTTTCTGCAGCATAGAAGGGCTTTTGGAACTGAGCCACAGGAGGCTTTGAGTGCTCCTGCTCAAATACAAGTGTGTTGTTGCGGTCACATATGCACATGGTACACTTGTGCAAAAGCACACACATCTACATGTATGTTCAAAAACACTTGCTCTGAGTGGCTGCACACAGAGCACACACATGCCAGCGCACCTCCACTACACAGCCGGCCTCTGTGCACATGCATGCAAAAGATGCACATGGGAGTGCCTGTGGTGCCCGACAGTGCAGAACCCCGCAGGCATGAGGAGTCATTGTGGCAGCTGCCACGTGTGGCGGGTGCAACCATCGGGCACAGAACTAGACATTTACATGCATCGTATCATTTAATCCTCATAACAACTGAATGAGATCGGGACGATCATCCCCCTTTCATAGATGAGACCCAAGCAAATGAGTGCTGGTGTGAGTCGCTTCCCTCTGGACCAGTGCAGAGGGGACACCAGGCCCACCCTGTGCGGTCCCAGCTCAGAGGGCAGGGAAGCCTGGTGGTGTTCCCCTACACTAGGCCAGCCTTCTCTATGGCCAAAAGCCAGAGAATGACCCACTGTTGAGATCCCAAGGTCATGCAAGACCCCAAAAGCCCCATTCCGAGGCTAACGGAGCTCATGTCCAGCCCTACTAATGGGAAGATGTGCGGTCAGTCAAACAGCCAGGAAGGCGAGGGAGGCGGGACCGCCCGAGCCCAGCCCTTGCAAGCTAGTTACTTCCCGTCTCTGGGCCTCTCCTGGAAGCGAGCTAAGTCCTTCACCCCAAATGATCCAGAAGCACTGACAGCATCCCGGGACAAGCCTGCCCACTCTCTCCACAACTGAGCACCCTGCAGCCAGCCGCACCGGCCTCCACACCCTGCCAGCGCTGACCCCAGCCTCCAGGGCCCTGGGCCCAGCACCCGAGGGCCTGTAGTGCAGCACCAGCCTGGGCAGCAGGGACAGAGGGGCTCCAGGCCGGCCTCGTGCCCCCCTAACTGGTGCCCTTGTTTGCTCCAGGATGACTCGGAGGGCAGCATCGAGTGCGTGAATGAGGAGAGGAGACTCCACAAGAAAGTCTGCAACGTCAGCTACCCCTTCTTCCGGGCCAAGGCCAAGGTTGAGGCATGGGGGGG
>NW_004567124.1:4442224-4443694 GCF_000260355.1 Condylura cristata
GTGTTAGTTTCTCCTGAAGATGGCTTTCCAATGACCTGCTGAGCCGGCCTTCCCGGGGCTGACTGCCCATCTGGCACAGTGTCCAGTAGTTCCCCTCCACCTGGGGAGCAAGCCTACCACTTCCTTCCCACCACTGTCCCACTGTCCTTTGTCCTGGAGAGTCTGTAAATGCCCAGCCTCTGTGCTGTGTGTGGGGGGGGGGGATGAGAAGGAAACTGTGTTTCTTGAGCATCTACATGAGTTTAAAAATACAAGTGAAGCACATGTAAGACTTGTGAATGGGGAAGCAAACTAGCCAGGAAATCACCCCAGGGGCAATAGGGAGCCATTGAGAGTTCTAGAGCAAGAGAAAACATAACTGAGACCGGGCTGTTTGTGAAGTAGGAGCAAGAAGGGAGCTTGGGGCAGGAGCAGCAGGAGAGTAGCCGTGGGTTCCCAGGAACAGGGACTGCAAGGCTGGGGGTGTTGTGGTGGGGGAGGCCAGGGGAGAGGCAGAGTGGGCTCCTGTCAAAGGATGAACGTCTTCCCCAGGGGAACACAAGTCAAGACTGTAGTTGTCAGGGTAAGACACTGGCAGACCCTCACAGCTTCTCCGCCCCTCCCCTCGGCCCCCTGGGCTCTGGGGTCTCTGTGGGAAAGTCCATGAAGGTCAGACCTGGGAGCACACAAAGGTCTGTGCCCAGGGCAGATGTCACAGGGCCACATTCGGGGACTGGACAGGCCAAGGGTAGCATCAGGATGTAGCACTCGGGAATAGGGGGACCCAGGGTGGCTCTTCCATGCCTCCCCCCACAACACACACTAGAGAGCGGTGGCTGAGACTGTGTGTCCACTCACTCTGGCCCCTACACCCTGTGGATCACAGTGACAGCCCGGAGCCCCCACCCAGACCCCTGCAGAGTCTGAAGTTGGATTTGTCGCCTTCTAGTTAAAAAGGAATGAAGAGAGGGAGGCAGTCTGGCCCCCGGCCAAGAAAGCCCCTCGAGGAGCTGTTGTCTTTGGCTCTGTCCCCTCCACCACCCCCAAGCTCCCCTCACAGTGCTCCAGCACTCGCCCCCCCCTTCCCACCCCACTCCGCTGCCGCCAGAGCCCCGCTTCTCCCAGTACCAGAGGGCTGGGGGTAGGCCAGGCCCGTGTGAGCAGCTCGGTTCCCAGCCCCCAGCTCCAACAACTCCTTCCTTTGCAGGTGGCTTTCCGGGTAGATTTTGAGTTCAGCAAATCTGTCTTCCTGCACCACCTGGAGATCCAGCTCGCCGCAGGCAGGTCAGGGTCTTGCTGCTCCAGGACCTGCCCCTCCCCGATGAACCCCCACCTCAGTAAGACCCGGGCCCCTTACTGCCCCGACCTGGGGAGCCCCTGGGTCAGTCCGCAGCCTGCACCCTGTGCTGCCACCATTCCTCATTCTGGATGTGAATAATACTCTCAACTCTGCGTCGTGCTTTCTAGAGTAGATTATATATTTTTTAAATA
>NW_004567124.1:4443794-4454638 GCF_000260355.1 Condylura cristata
CCTGCACCCTGTGCTGCCACCATTCCTCATTCTGGATGTGAATAATACTCTCAACTCTGCGTCGTGGTTTCTAGAGTAGATTATATATTTTTAAATTAAAGATTTATTTATTTGTGCATACAGACCTGGGGTACAGGCCAGAGGTGCAGGGGCGGTGAGAGGATTCACCAGAGACAGAGCTGGGAGCAGAACCGGCCAATTGACAAAATACTCTGCTGAGGGGAGCAGCAGGCAGTCCAGGAGAGGTCTGCCGCGCCATGTGGGTCACCTCCAGGACCGGGGACCAAACTTGCACTGAAATAGTTGCCGCGAGCTTTCAGTGCTGCACCCTAACCCACTGCGCCACCAGGGGGGCCTATAGCTGATTATTTTATAACCCTGCAGTTATAAAGCATTCAATATAATATCTGTCAGATTCAACAGCACCTTCAGATAGGCACACAGATGCACCTCCCAGTGGACAAGAAAAGAGAAGCTCAGAGAAGTTGAGTGAATTTCCCAATGACACACAGCTTGGAAGTAGTCTGTGGAAGGTTGTGAATCAGGCATGGGTAGGAGGGGGCCTTGGGGTGTCTCTGGGTGTCAGGTGTCCCTTTCCTCACTAAACACCTCTCCTGGAGCAAGCTTTCCAAAGGGAATAAAGCAGCATATGCAGTGAACAGAATCACATTTTTAGGTGATTTGCCCCACTAGTTCTTGGAGCTCAACTATGAAAGGAGGCACGTTTAACCAAGTTTCCTCCAAAGGTCTCTCAACTTCATTCTCTGGCCTTTTTGAGGCAGCAAAGCACCCACAGCCAGCCTGTGGGAGCTCTCTGCCCCCCAGCAGGTCAGCCCTGAAAGGATTAGAGATGAATGAGCCCGAGTGAGCCCCTCCTGTCTCCCCTGGGCCAGGCTGGGTGGCCGCCTCTCTGCACCACGTGGGCTTTGCCAGTCTGACTAAGGGGCCCCACCAGGAGGCCCCAGGCCTCCTGTGGCCAGGCCAGCCCAGCCCTCCTGACCTCTGTCAAGTCTTTCCCTGCACCTACACCCGCCCAGACAGCCCCCCAGAGAGGCTGAGGTCACCCTTCCCGGCTCCAGCTGTCTCCTCTAGGAAGCCCTCAGACGCCCTTGCCGTCCCACGGCCCCGGCCTCGGGCACACCAGGATGCTGCTTCTCAGTCGGACTGCAGTCCTCCTGCAGCAGTGACCCCTGTGCTGGCCCCTGTGGCCAGGGGGGACTGACCCCACCCTGCCTGGCTCCCCCTACAGTGACAGCGACGAGGATGACAGCACCAAGGAGGACAACGCAGCCCTCCTGCGCTTCCACCTCAAGTACGAGGCGGACATCCTCTTCACCAGGTGGGCCAGGCCCCTGAGGAGTCAGGCCCAAGACGGGGCGCCTTCGGGGGACCCCAGTGAGGGCCAGGGCCTGCGGGAGGATCCCAGTGACGAGGGGCCAGAACCAAAGTGTCACCCCGGGGATCAGAGAGTGTAGCCCCCTCATCCACGGTGGGGAGGTGGAGTCAAAGTGGGTTGGCCCCCAGGGAGCCCCAAGCCCTGCAAGGGGGAGCCCAAGGCAGCGGCGGGTACCCCCCAGAGGTGCAGGCAGTCAGCGGGAGGCAAGGGCCATAGGGAATTCTAAGACAGTAATAAAACTGATTAAAAGTGTCTCTGCTGGAGGAGTATAATGGACCAGGCGAGAAAATAACAAAAATAATGAACAACCATAGACCAGAGACATTCTGTGGGGGTGGAGTGGGGAATGGGATCAAAAACGGGTCGGGGGGGGGAAGGGAGGGAAATGCACGGGACTATGGTGGTGGCACAGGGGTGATTTGGTGATGGGAAACCCGTGGGGATTACAATTGAGATGAAAAAAAAATGTGCAAAATGATGTAAAAATAAACTTTTTAATAAAAAAAGTCTAAAATTGCAAAAAAAAAAAAAGTGTCTCTGCTGGTCACTACCACCTTGGCCAGCAATTCTAAGCAGTGCCACGGAGCAAACGCTCCTCTCCGCAGGCCCACTGTTCCCACCACCCTCTCCCCTGATCTGTCACTGGCCCCCCATCTGTGCTCTGAGAGGCCCCAGGTGGGCGGACTTAACCGGCAGTATAGAGGAGGGCTGGTCAGCCCCGCTGCAGCCAGCCCCCCCCCCCAGCCTGGACCACAGTGCCCCCGGGAGAGTGCACGCTCCAGAGGGTGCTGCCCCAGGCGAGAGGCCAGCACAGCCACAGCCAGTACCTCGCTGGAGGCGTCCACCCCACCCGCAAAGGCAGCTCTTGCCCGTGGGCCTCGGTGTTTTTTTTTCCCGCTGATCCTCAGAGTCCCTCCTGATGGATACCAGCGGAAATGTAACTTTGGCGCTCAGGGAGGACGCAGGCGCAAGCCCACGTCCTCTCTCCTTCGTTCACCCATCCAGCCAACACTGACTGCCCACGGCGGCCTGTCCTCTGTCCCTGCAGGAGCAGCAGCCTGAACCACTATGAGGTCAAGCCCAACAGCTCGCTGGAGAGATATGATGGCCTCGGGCCCCCTTTCAGCTGCAATTTCAAGGTAAGGCTGAGGAGCCAGGCGGTGAGTGAAAGACAGAGCTGAGCCGGGAGACTCAAGCCATTGCTAGCTCAGGCGGTGAGCCTGTCCCTGCCCCCTCCCATGTGTGACTTGGGACAAGTGCCTTGCCCTCTCGGAGCTTTGCAGTCCTCAACTGGAAAACAATGGAGTCTCCAGCAGGGAAGATGAGCTGTGTCTGTGTATAGTCTTTTGAATACTGGTTTTAATGATCTCAATGAACTGGGGTTAATTCTGCCCTATACAGGAAGCCCAGAGTTGACAGCTTCCCAAAATCATCTGAAACTGGGCCTGTCTTTCTGTCACACCATCTTCACCGTGCCATTTTCAGCCTCCCAGTGCCTCTCCCAGCCCAAGAAGGCTGCAGCTCCCACTGACACGGCTGCATTCCAGGTGGCAGGAAGGAGGGAAGACAGGAAAGCCCGCCCTCCCCACTAAGGAACAGGCTCCCTGGCCGCTCCCCATCCCCTACCTCTCATTGTCTATAACATTGTGATTTAGCTCTCAGGGAAGGTAGGTTTTTGTCACTAAGGAGGATGAGAATTGTCAGATACCAGGAATCAGGAGGTTTCTTAGCAGTCTGCCACAGACACCCTGGGGTCTCTCCCACCCCTGAAATGCTGTGCTGAGGGCTGACGTTCAAAAGGGTACTGCGGTCTGGATGGTTTGTCCAGGAGAGGACTGGTAAGCTGGCCAAGACCACACAGCTCACCCGTGGCTGGGTTACAGTCCCAGTCTCTGGGATTCCAAAGCCCGGCTGGCGGTCACTCGGCTCTCACGCCATGTTTCACAGCTGGAAAGTGAGACTTCACACACTGCTCAGGTCCTTCATGGAGGAATGACTGACCATCATAAATCAAGGGCTGTCACCATCTCTAACACCAACAATTTCCCTTCCCACCAGCAGTGATGGGAAATAAAAGGACCCTCACTCCCTTGCCTCAGGGCCCCCCCTAACTTGTCCTCAGTTTCTGGGGCCCCCATCCCTTCCAGCACTTTCCATGCACTTTACTCCCCTCGGCCCCAACCAGGATTATGCAGAGTTTAGCATCTCCACAATGAAGGCTGCATGCCAGAGCCTTGAGGGGGCATTTCCCAGAGCCCTGGGGCCCTCACTGTCCTGGGTCTGGTCAGCCCCTAGGGCCACCATTCCCCCACACACACTGCTACCAGGTTCTGCTACCAGGTGCACTGACACCTTCCCATCTCTGACTACAGGTCCAAAACTTGGGCTTGTTCCCCGTGCACGGGGTGATGATGAAAATCACCATCCCGATCGCCACCAGGGCTGGCAACCGTCTGCTGGTGCTGCGGGACTTCCTCACCGACCAGGTATGATGCCCCGGGGAGTCGACTTAGGGGAGGGGGACAGAGGCAACAGACAGCACCCTCGTGTGTCCCCAAGTCCTCGACCCCAGCTTCCCCAGGGATCAGCCCCTTCTCTGGGGACAAGCGGGAAAGCAGCATCTCTGGGGGGCCAAGCAGCAGGGCTGACGGTGGGGCTGCCTGTGTCCCTGTGCAGGGGAACACGTCCTGTAAGATCTGGGGGAACAGCACCGAGTACCGGCACACTCCAACAGAGGAGGACACGAGCCCTGCACCCCAGCTGGTAAGTGTCACGCTTCCAGAGCCAAGGGGGGCCCGGAGGAGGGGTACTGCCTGAGTGGGGGCCACTTCGGTTGGCGGTGGGAGCCTGTGCCAGCCTCCAAGAGGACACAGAATGGGGGGAGGGACTGCTGCCCCTCTGCAGCTCCCCACCTCCTGGGGAGAGTGTGTGTCTAGGAAGCCCGGAGACATCGTGTCCGTGTAGAGATGTGTGAGCAGACTGTTGTGGGGAAGAATCGGGCGTGGAGGCTGCGGGCATGGAAGAATGCTCCAGAGACAGCGTGGAGGCCAGAAAAGGAGGGTTTACTGAAATACTCTGCTGAGAGGAGCGGCAGGCGACACGAGAGGGCTGCGTATGAGGGATGTGGGGCTCCCTTTTATAAGCTATTTTGCAGGCTTCTCATGACTGGGGAGTTGGTCTGGGCTCGTTAGTGTTGCGACAGCTAGTCTTGGGCATTGACCTTTGACAAGGAATGTGCCCTGGCCCTGCTTCTGCATTGAGTCAGAGAGATGAATCTCAAGTCCTGATTCCCATGGGAACCTTATCAATTCCCTTTATCTATTCCAGTCTCCCAAACCTTCCTGCTGGGCAAAGGGTGAGGCTTGCTTTTTTTTTTTTTTTTAAGATTTATTTAATTATGCATACAGAACTGGGTATAGGCCAGAGGTGCAGCGGCGGTGAGAGGATTCACCAGAGACAGAGTGGGGAGCAGAACAGGCAGATCTACGAAGTACACTGCTGAGGGGAGCAGCGGGTGGGTCAGGAGAGGTCTGCCACGTCATGTGGGTCACCAGGGCAGGCGGGGATCGAACTCACACTGAAGCAGCTGCGGCTGGCTTGCAGTGCTGTGTCCTAACCTTCTGCGCCACCAGGGAGGGCCCAGGGTGAGGTTTAATTTTTTTTTTTTTTCGTTTATTTTAACATCATTTTTCACATTTTTTTTTTCATCTCAATGGGTGAGGTTTAATTTTAACCTGTTAATGATACCCCAAGACAGACAACCTGGAGTAAAGGAATAGAGATGGTGGGGGGACTCAGGCTTGAGCCTCAAAGGGCCAGTGGGAGAGATAAGTAGAGGCCAGGCAGAGCACAACTGTGGGGCCAGAACATTTGTGTCTCCTTGGAGACAGTGGCCGCCTGTCCGAGAAACAGAAGGCAGCTCAGCCTCCCCTCCCACCCCAACACACCTGCTCATCCCCAGGTTTATGTTTGGCTGTCTGTCCCCAGATGCCAGTTTCTGGGCTTTGTTTTCACTATTTCTTACCCAGACAAAACTCTTAGCTGTGTTAGCTCTCACAAAGGGCCTCTCACAAAGCACCTTTTGAGGGTGCTGCTCTTCATGAAGACGGGCAGGGGACGGGGCTGTGTGGAAGTGGCTGTAAAGGGCAACAAAATAACTAGAACTTAACACATTCTGGTTACTCATCGGCCTATGTATATGGGTTTCCCACTAAGAAGATATTTGTAAATAATAATAGTAACTGTTTTAGTTTTATAATTTAATCTTTATAGATGTTCTCACCGTATTGCTCTGGTTAGGACCTCCAGGGCAATGGGAAATAGAAGTGATGGCAGTCTTGTCTTGACCCTGAGTTTAAAGCAATTGTTTTTAATTTCTCATTATTAAAGTATACTTGCTGTCAATTTTGACATAAATGTTTTTTTATTCAGAGTTAGAAAATTCCCTGGGAGTTTTTATCATGAGCAGAAGTTGCAGTCCCTAAAATCTATTCATCGATCGCAATCATCATGTAATTTGCTCCTTTTCTCCCTTTGGAGGGTGATGACATTATAGATTTCCTAATGTTGGACCAAAATTCTGTTCCAGAATACATCCAAGTGATGCAGATTCACTTCACATACGCCATCCTCCCCTTGACCCCAGCCATCCCCTGTAACCCCAGCCCTGGGTCCCCCACTTTTGCCCCCGTCCACTGCCCCTCCACCCCCAGTTGGTCAAGCAGTGCAGCTGAGCCATCATTCTAGGGATCCACTCTCCAGCTCCCATTTTTCAGGTCATAACCAGATGCCTCCCCCTGCTCCCCCAGAGCCTGACCACTCACCCCCAAGCCCTCTGTTCTCTTTCAGAATCATAGCAACTCTGACATCGTCTCCATCAACTGCAACGTGAGGCTGGCTCCCAGCCAGGAAATCAATTTCCACCTGTCTGGGAACCTCTGGCTGAGGTCCCTGAAAGCAGTATGTAGAGCACCTGAGCTAGGCTGGGAGGATGGGAAGGAGGTGGGTGCTGGGGCGTCTCCCAACTGGAGAGGAGCCAATTTCTGAGAGCTCTGATTTTATACAGCTCAAGTACAAATCGCTGAAAATCACAGTCAACGCAGCCTTGCAGAGGCAGTTCCACAGTCCTTTCATCTTCCGAGAAGAGGACCCCAGCCGCCAGGTAAGCCCCTGGGGACCCCACGGACCTGGGCTCTGGCTAGGCCAGCTTGAGCAGGGCCCCCCCTTCTGCTCAGGTCTTCTACACTCTCGCTGTGTTCCCCCCAGAGACAGACCCACCAGGGTTGGTGAAGCATTCAAAGAAAGGGGAAGCAAGATTAGCAGGCAGTTAAGGGAGAGGTGGGGTGGAGCAGAAGCAAGCATTCAGTAGTGTCCAGGCTGCACACAATGGCCCCAAGGGGGCAGAGGCAGGAAGGAATCTGCACATTTTGCTTTCTGCCCTAGAAGAAACGGGCCTCCAAGCCTGTCAGCCCCAGGGGTGGCTCAGTGGGCCGCAGTGAGTCTGCGACTTGGGCAGACTGGCAGCCACCATGAGGAAGCACCCACTCCTCTCCCCACCCAAATCTCCTTCACACCTCAAATCTAATGAAATGCAAGTGACCTGTGCTTCAGAAGTCTGGTATGAACTGGATTTGTGGATGATGTTGAGTTAGAGAGGTGTTGGGTTCAGAGACAGAAGTCCTTGGGTAGTAACTGCTGAGCAAAGTTTCCTCAGAGCTCCCCTTCAGTGACACAATGTGCGTTTCCCATGAGACAGAGACATTTAGTTACATCCAAAGGCAGGGTTTTTTTTTTTTTGGTTGATACTCATTTTTATTACAATTACTTTTTTTCCACCCTGGTCCCTTCCATTCTTGCTATGAGTGAAACCACTTGTATTTTTCTTTTTCTTTCTGGCTTATTTCACTAAGCATGATCCTTTCCTTCTTTATCCAGGTTGCCACAAATGGCATGAGTTTGTCTTTTTGATTGCTGGGTAATATTCCACTGTGTGTAGATACCACATCTTCTTGAGCCAGTCATCTATTTTTGGTTGATTCCATATCTTCCCTACTCTGAATAGAGCAGCAATTAAAAAAAACTAGCAACAATAAATACTGGCGATGTTATAGAGAAAAAGGAACTCTCCTATACTGCTGGTTGGAATGCATACTGGTACAACCACTATCAAATGCAGGTTTATTATTAAAAAAGGAAAGGAGAGGATGCTTGCAGACACAGGCAGAAAGAGCTGCCTCTATCTAAATGGGGCAAGTTTGTGAAGAAATGCCTGCATGGACACAAGCAGCAGCCTTGGGAGACCTGCTTCCAGCCAGGACAAGATAGAACTGTACAGTGTCCTTTGGGGGGGGGGCGCTCATTCCTTTGTGGAATTGTTACCTGTTGCTAATCAGCTACTTGTAGGGCATGACTAGGGTGCTCTGTACAGACAGGGGATTCTCTGCAATGGCACACGCCATCTCCACATCCCCTCCTCTGGCCCAGGACTTTCTAGAGCATCTAATACCTGCTGCAGCTGTAGGTGCCTAAGGATTTTGCATTCCTATAGGTGGTGTAACAACTGTGTTAATCACTTCTTCCCCCACCTCCAGCTTCTGGTCTTGTGACACTGCTATCTTAAATTTTCTATGCTTAGTCTCCAGCACCAACATGTCTCATTATTGGGACTCAAAATGTTGTAGGTCAGACTGTCCCAAATCTGGGTCTAGGAAAAGGGTGAACCTCTGTGGGAAAATGAGCAGTTGAATATTGAAAGAAGACTGGTCCGTGCCAGGGCATCGAAGCTGTGGGACGCTGCTGCCCCCCATTGGTCATGTCCTGGAACCGCGGGCCTGGGCTCCTGGCGGGCAACTGTCACCTCCAGCCCCAACCCAGGGAGGCGCTGGCCAGAAAAGCAGGCAAGGACCTGAGTAAACCACCCAAGTCCAGCCACCCAGGGCCATGGAGGAGCTTTCTCGGGCGCTGGGTTCTTTGGCCTGTGGGGCCCCTGCCTCCGTAAAGAAAGGTATTTTTATGACCCCATCCATATCAAGACAGACAATCCAGGTAAGAGGACAGCCTGCGCCTCTGCAGGCTGAGTGCCACCACCCCTCTAGTGGGGGGAAGAGCAGAGCTTTTGGAAAAGAGGATTCACAAGGCCAGAAACTGAAGCTGCTAGAGTGGAGGTAGAAATGATTAACATAGTCATTCAACAAGCTGTAGAGAAGTAGAGTATCAGGCCGGCTGTAGGAGCAGATGTGGAGGCCACTGGGAGATCACCAACCCTTTCAGATCTATGAGCTACACACCAAATATAGAAAAGTCCTTAGGTGCCAGACCCAGAAGTAATTCAACCGCAGCAGCAGGAAGGTGTGTGGGGCCACCGGGGGGCACAATTGAATGTGCTTCTCCCAGAGGAGATGACGCATCCCTGCGGCTGCTGGGAGACCAGCCCCTGCCGCCTCGGCCTGGGCGGTGTTTCTACTCACTGACCTTCTCCCTTTGCCAAGCAGCAGAGGCAGCTCCCCGAGGCCACCCCCTGTGACCAGGCAGGCCTCTCTTTGCAAACCTGCCCCTTTCAAGGGCACATTTCTGCCTGCTTGTGTCTGTGCACGCATCCTTCACTTGTCTTTCCCTTTTATATTAAACCTGTCCTTTTGGATAGAGCAAAACATCTCAGCTTCCTGGGAAACTCACACTGTGGCTTAAGGGGCAGGAGGTCTGCTACTCCTCTCGGGGGTAACCCAAGGGCCTGGCTCTGGGAAACCAACACCTTTGCAAACAGACGTCGCCTCCAGCATTTCCCTGAGTTCAGTGATGCAGTGTCAGCTGCCTCCTGCCCTCCAGTCTTGGCCCAGGTGGCCACACGGACCCCAGAACAGTCAGGTTCTTGATCTAGCCACCGCCCTTCCCGCCCTCTGCCCTTGCAGATCACTTTTGAGATCTCCAAGCAAGAAGACTGGCAGATCCCCATCTGGATCATTGTGGGCAGCACGTTGGGGGGCCTCCTGCTCCTGGCCCTGCTGGTCCTGGCACTATGGAAGGTGAGGGGCCTGCAGGATGGGGAGGGAGGCAGGATGGGGAGGGAGGCAGGATGGGGAGGGATCCAGTCTGTGGGCTCCGTGGCTACACTCACTTCTCTTCCTGGGACCTGGCAGCCACCCAGTCTCCTCCCCAGAACTTGACTGCAGCATGGAGCCCTCAGCACAGCAGGCAGGTGGCTGGGGCCACTAGGTGGCACTCAACCTATGGCACTGACCCGTCTGTGGGCCCCTTTGAGAACCAGAAAGCTCAGGTTCCATTTACCAGGGAAAAAAGCAACATATACACATATACAACCGCCAAATTTCTCCAAAACTTATCAGACTGTTAACTGTCCCCTTCATCTCTGTTAAGAACCCCTCAAGTTAAGAAGCCCTGGCAGTCTCTGTCTCCTGTGGCTGCTGAGATGAGGGAGGCCCAAAGAGCAGTGTGACAGGGCAGAGTCCCCCGAGGCTTCTGTCTCCAGTCCTGGAGTTCCATCCACCCCATTCCAACAACCCATCAATTAAGTGGCCTGTTGTGTAGTCTGGGGTGGGGGACTACTCATGGAAAGCTGAGGCATTCAGGAAACCTTCTGAGCAGAGGCCTGAGGTGGGCTAGCAGAGGGAGAGTGGAGAGAAGAGGCAGGTGTTGGGGAGAAGAGGCAGGTCTTGGGGACCCTGCCCTTCCCTGAGCCTCTGCCATTTATCCCCACAGCTTGGCTTCTTTAAAAGTGCCAGACGCAGGAGGGAACCCGGCCTGGACCCCACGCCCAAAGAGCTGGAATGAAGCTCCCATGAAGGCTGCGAGTTGACGGGGGCCAGGATGCCGGGACCAGTGGGTGTACAGGCCCAGGCCGGTGGCCCCACCGAGTTGGGGAAGAGGATGCCAGCTTGCTTGCACTTGACCTCATCTCCTGAGAGAAGGGTCCTGCTCCCTCTGGAAAGGAATTCAAGCCAGATTTAAGAGGGACTGCCCTATTGGGAGGCCAAGACACCTCCAACACAGATCCTGGGGATTTAAAGGGACTTCCAAGGCGTAACTCAAAGCCTCCCCAGAGCTCTGTGGTGGCATTTGCTGCCCCCACTGCTAAGGTGCTAGGAATTCCTCATCCTCCCCATCCTGCGAAGACACGCAGACGAAGACTGCAGATACTTATGCCAGGCCTCTAATTCCAAAAAGAGCCAGTGGGACAGCAGATCTAACTCTGCACTGTCCACCCATGCTGCCAGGGCTCCCGAGTCACCCGCTTCCCCAGGGGAGATAGGACCCCCAGAGCTGCCCCTGAGCCAAAGTGCTTGGTGGTGTCGGCTGCTGGCAAGGGATAAAGACGTGGAGACTGTGACGGACAGGCAGCTGGGACCCAGGACTCGGGCACCCACCCTGAGATGGGGAAGCAGGCAGCCTCTCCATCCTCCTGGTGCACACTGGCTGCCACCCACACACTCCC